>NW_025788145.1:0-10911 GCF_021130785.1 Homalodisca vitripennis
TTTTTTTTGAATTGGGTTAAAAGTTCCATACATATGTTTTAATATCAAACATCTGCGTGAGTTAATGAGAGTTGTTCAACCTAATGTTTGCTAATCGGGATGTTATTCTTGTCATTGACATTTTAAAAAACCCCATTATAAAATTTTTATTAGTGACTTATCGGTAACGGGAGTCCCACCGCGTACAAGTGGATATAGGCATATTCTATATGGTGACTGAATGCATGATATCTAGACAAAGACCCCTGACCTATAACGTAAAATTGTGCATGAAATGTTCATTCCTTTATGAAAACACTGATTCCCTGATAAAATTGACATCAAGGATGTCAATCCATGGATTTTCTGAGCTTGGGAATATTTTTTACATGGGTCTTATGCCTTATAATGATTAAAACGATGAAAATAGTGGGATAAAATAAATTTTGTAGAAACTTTACTGATTTTAACAACTGGCATTTCCGGTTTAACAACACATGTAAAAAAATTATCGAAACTAACTCATCTAACTACCATTTCAGTTAAAATGCTTGTAAAAAAGATTATTAATATTTAAACACCGCTGATATAAAATCGAATTTAATTGACAGGAAATTGTAATAGGTATCAGTATGTTGAGTTTTATTTAAAAATCATTGCATCTGTAATCATAGAAGTTTATATATTTTAAATCATACTTTTTTATTATGAATCACGAATGTCTTCACATAGGTGGAGGATTTGTTCTGTGACGGCGTATACATTCCAAAAACATTGGTATTAATTTATACATCACTTAATATCCTATAACTGAGTAGGCTTGGCCCCCCACTATTTCCCTTTCGTTAAGGAGGGGAATATTAATAGAGTTTTTTTGCTACTTGAACTAAGTTTATCCTCCTCAATTATGGAACAAAGGACATTTAGACTTGAAGTTTTGACATTAAATTTCAGTGGATAAGCCTGTTCTAAGAATAGTGGAAATTGGGAGTGTTGAATCTCTGCCTTGATACCAAATAATTAATTAATAAATCTATTATGGTTTAAAATATCATATTATTTTGTCTTTAGACTCGGTTTAAAATAAATTATACATTTTTGCTTGTTTTTTCCTTAATATTGGTTCCAATAAGACAAATATTTAAAACATATTCTAACCATTACACAAAATCCTATTAAGTGTATAAGTCAATATATTTATCAAATAAGTGTTTGAAAATATTAAAATATAAAAATGAACCTTACATATCCAAAATTTTAAAATTGTACTGATAGATTAGTTTTCTTCATTCATTATTGAAATTTAAAGGTAAGGCTAAAAATAATCAGTAAAAAATTAAAAACCATAATCTACTTGGTATATTTTTCTACGAGAATTGGCCATAATATTTTTGTTCACCATTTTAAATTTATATCTTATAGTTGTTTTAAAATTAAAGTATGATTTAAAGTACCCCCCCCCTGTCAAGACTGTAATTGTCTGCCAGCTATGGTTTCCCATTAGATTGGACAGTCAAAAATAAAATATTGGTTCATTCAAATTTACGAAAATTTTTAAATTAATTCTATGGCAACTTTAAAAGACAAATTTTTACACAGGTTATGGTTTGTCCCATCCATTAGATATCATTATCCAGAATGGTATTATCCTCATTAATATTTTTTATTGGTCTAACAATTAGCGCGATATATTTAATTTAGCTCCAAAACCTATTTACGCGAGCCACAAAAATTCTGTAAAAGTCCAATTTTTTTTTTATTTTTAATAGTGAAGAATTATTACAAACCCAACCTGGGAATATAACTATTATACAAATGTACCAATCAATGGTTATGGGGGGGTTCTTGATATAGTTGTTTAGATATATAGTATATTTTAAATATATATATATATAGTACAAAGTCTGTGCTCTGTCTCTCGCATACTACTACTAACAGTAAACTTTAGTTCAATAGCACTCTTTCTTGACCAATTTATATTCATAGTAAATATTGCCGAGACCAGTTGAGTGTGGCGGTAAACATCTTGACCGTCTAGACAGATATTACATTTCAATGCAAGTGTTATAGGGGCCCCAATCTCAGGGCTGAAACAGTAACAGCTTTCATGTTCTGGCAAATTCGCATTTTGTATGGGGAAAAGAGTTTTTTTTAATGAATAACAAATTTAGATGGTTATTGTTATATAATACGGACCAGTGCTTATGAAGCAGCCAGAGCAACTAAGGAGGTTTATTCGTCGTTTTTTTTTTTTTTATTATTATACAAAGGACATATTTACCACAGTTTTTATTCTATTATTAGAGGTCTGTCATGTATACTAGTTTATATATTTAGTGAAAATAATTTTTTAATTTAGTTTCTATTTTATTACAGAGTTTTTATGAGCAAATACTTAATATTGGCGCAGCAGAACAGCGGATTCGCTAGCCAATTTCGGTCCTGAAAAAAACCACGGGGATTTGAAATCTCAATCAAATCCTCTAAATTCCATTTTTAATAATT
Organism: Homalodisca vitripennis; assembly: GCF_021130785.1. Taxonomy (NCBI): domain Eukaryota; kingdom Metazoa; phylum Arthropoda; class Insecta; order Hemiptera; family Cicadellidae; genus Homalodisca; species Homalodisca vitripennis. The sequence goes on from NW_025788145.1 coordinate 2,485, forward strand.
TTAAGTTCAAGAAAATTTACCGTGAAGGAATAAATTTAATGTAATTATATTGGGATAATACAATGCAATCTGCAGTAATGATTTAAACTCTTTTGGGAATCATTAAAATGGTTTCTAACCATACAATATTTCTTGGGCTCGAGTTTTATTTAAATATTATATTTGTTATTTATTATTAGGAAATAACTGGGTTTTAAACTCTTAAAAGAAATTAATATCGTTTGTCATTCGTGAGGTAAAAGGCCTCTCATATGACATAACATAAAAATAAATAAAGTAGGTTTTTTTTTGATATTGAAGGGAGAAAAAAATTCAAAACGGGAGTTTTTAAAGACTGGCATCACCTAATATAAGAATCATTCCACTGATTCCCTGTCAACTTTCCAAAAAACCCAATAATATGATTTAATTAAAACGTGGGGCCGCCCCTACCCGGCGTTTCATTATACCAGAGGAATCTCATAAGTATACATTTTTACACTTATAAACTCAGAGTGGGTTATTTTGGGGACCACTGAAGAAGAAGTACTCGAAGTAACTCGAAATTTAAAACTCTCAATAAAATAATTATATTGGATACCTCCATGTGATTTTTATTTACTAATTTAAACTGTTATAGGGACCTTGTGTGGATGAAGAATATCGTAGCTTTTCAATTAACCGCACTTAACGGGGACGTTAAACACCTGATGGGTGTTCTCTTATAATAGTTTAAGGAAAAGCCGGAAAGGGAGGTATAAATTTACTGTAACATATATTCTAAGTTTTTTTTATGGGGCTTTTTGTTAAAATGGTTTAACAGTTTTCAGATGCTAAGCGAAAACTGCAAATTGCTCCCTTATGTTCTCCCTTTGAAAGCATTATGAAGACTATGTCTAAGGTCCATATTTTTAGCTTTCTAATTTCGAGGGGTTGCCTTTTTTGTGGATTGCCACATTAAACAAATTATGTCAAAATGCTGAATATTTAATTTATCATTGTAATTGATTAACTCCTGTGCCAATTATTGCTTCAATTATTATAACGTAGGATTTGGTTTCCCAATGAAGAAAATATAAGCTATATCCACAGATAAAAGAAACGTTGTTCTATCTTAAGTAAACTAAGATAGTTGCGTAAATTTTTATAGGTGGAAAAGTTAAGAGGAAGAAGTTTGCCCTTTATATATAATACATATTTATTGAGATCTTCAAATGGAACAGTTAAAATCAATGTTATTTTACTTACAAGTTTTTTTATTTTATTAACCGGATATATTTCTTACTCTTTCCGTAGCCAAGCTTGAAATCATCATCGTTGTTACAATATCAAGATTAATCTGATATTTATAAACCATAAATTTAAAAAATTTGAGAATATTGGTTATATTATTCAATCATATGTTAATGTTTACTAAGCAAATGCTTTACATACACAACACAGTCCGATACATTTGAAAATTATATTAGAAATTTAATACATCTTTTTTTTTACTCTAAGGTTTCTTGTGTACCGACATTTTTTAACTTGAGATAAAAACAGTTGGGGCGGAGGCCTGGAGTGATTTTTAACAAAATTAGGGAATATAGGATATTAGAACCACGCTCAAATCACATTTAGGATAAGTCCTTGTATGTAAACGGATTTTCCAATATACACAGGTACAGTATTTTTTATGTGATTTGAGTAAACAACCGTTGAACGTACCCAAACAAGCAAACACGCACGCGGGGCGGGGGGCACGCAGACTGATTGGAATTTATTTCCACATCGTTGTATAGAATTCTGATTATAATTAGCAAAAGTTCCAGCTGAAAAAATTATATAAATTTCCTTTATTTAACATTATTTGGTCACAACCCTTTAATCATAGTAACTTAGTTGCAAATAATTTAGTAACCGATGTTTGTACAAAAAACATCTTAATTTAATTATTGTATTTAAAAATTGTACTAATGATGTTTAATTATTCATTTTTAAAATACTCATTTACTAATCCTTTTTTTTTCAACTTAAATTTTTTTTTTCGTTAATGTCATAATTTTGAGCACAATTAATTAAAGATCCATCACTGTTGATCGGGCGGCGCGCGTGAATGCGCGGGACGGTATACGGAGCGATTGGTCCTTAGCTGCGTTATAGTTTAGCCACCTTACGTGTTTACCTGATGGTCCCTGATTCTACTCAATTATTACCCACTCTATAAACTGTGTGGTTGGACCACTTTGTTGATTAAATATTTGTACTTCTACAACTGAGACAAGAGTGCTTTTGGATTTACAGAAATATTTTGCTAATAAAATATTCGTTTTGTTACAGTACATACCGATTTTGAAGTTTAATCGGCTTTAACGACCGCAGATTCAGAGGTTCATGTTCAGATGGGTATGCAGCAACTTTACTTTGCTTTACCTCAAACGAAAGTTGAAGGTTTAGTATGGTTACTTCTAACGAATTGGACAAAATTTTGTTAAACGTTCCTACCCTATACGTTCGACACGTCCATTTTGGGGGATTTAAATATTTTAATTTAGAATCTAGGATAGATTTTTTCGTGTATACAACACAAATATGTTTTTTTTAATGTTCCAAAACCTCCAAAGTTTCATGGTCCATCAAAGGTGGAGTATTTAAAATTTAACACTTTCGTGCAATACTACTTAAAATTTAATTTTGATACTCATAGATTGTGATTATTGTATGTAGGGTTCCAAAACACAATTGGGAATCTTGAAAGAAGCAAATCAATCGAGGGGTACTTTATTACTCAAAACGATGTATTAAATTCGAATGTTTGGAATTGATAAAATCTATATTTTTGTTTTATCTAATAAACTGTTGCACGCCGCATAACTTTCCGTGGGTGACTATTATTGTATATTCCATCAAAAATTTTTAACTTGTATCCTTGATTTTTTTACATTTCATTCTCGATAGCTCGTTCGTTGCCAATTTTAAGCAGAGTAAAACATTCCTGATGTTGAAATATCCAGATAGTTTAGCAACATAACGTATTAAAACTATAGTTTAAGTTATGAAACACACTACAGTGTAATTTTGTCTTGTTTGACCCCTCAATGTCTGCACTTAAGCGCCAAGTTGAATTAAACTCAGATGTAATTTAAAATCCAGGTTCGCTGAATAAAGGTCCCATGAAAATGATTAAAAAAACGTTAAGTACGCTTAATACACTTGACCAACTTTCTTGAAAAACTCCCGACACATTAAAAACTGAAGCAATTTTAAAGCTACATTAAATGTAGAAAAACTGTGCTACTGATTAGAGTTGTTTTGACACTTCAAAAACAAGGCAGGCAGTATATTCTATCGCTGCGTGGACCCTCACTCTATAGTATTAGAATAGCATATTCCTTATCTTATTCACAAAAATATAATTTGTAATTAATTTTAAATATTATTAATTATTATTTAGTTTGAAGCACCAAATAACCAAGTTTTTTGTTTATTTTTGTATTTTTTTTAAAATATTTAAAAACTTTGGCCAATAACTGCCAATATAAACTCAGAGTTTACTTCTCCAAAAAACAAGAAACCAAAAGGGTATGTTTAGTTCAAATTACATTATTACAAAAAGCATACTATGAATTTATGTGAACAAAAAAATTTTACCGTTGCATGATAAACGAAACAGAGCTATTGGTTTTGGAAATAATTTTAACTCTATAAGTGAATCTATACCCAGTATGTTTTACCCACAACTTTGCATGCACTGAAGGATACTATTGCCGTTAGAAACCAACCACGCTATAGCGCCTTGGTACCACAGGGACCATTTTAAGGTCAAAGTGTTTGTGTTATGTGGTACACTTTGTGTTTAAACTTTCTGTTATAACCTAAGTGTGAAATTATTTTGTTTTAAATGGATTCGATACACAGTTGTAAAATTTTATATGAATAATATTGGGGGTATATTTATTGGTCTTGGTATATTTTTGGTTTTGTTTCGTTTTTTACATTTTAACACACGTATTATTAAAATTAATTTGGAATTTGTTTTTGATAATATTAAAAAAACAGTTGTGTTTTTGTTTTTTAAATACATTGAAAGTAGTTGTTTTTAGTGAAAATAAAGTCATATCATTTCTCATTGTGCGATCCTATGACATAATCTTTGATATTTTCTTATTTTTCAAAAACAAAATTCTCCTATTATAACTATTTTGTTTTTGGATTTCTCAAAAGCGGCCCTTATTATTACCATTTGTTCACTTTCCGTTCTTACACTGCGATGTATTTAACTGATTCAACTATTTTAAATCGGAGATGTCTTTCATAAAAAAATTATAATATTGTTAAATGTCGCTATTGTGACGTTTGTCTGTTACTGAAGATCGTTGATTTTTATGCCTTTGTGATTTGTTTTAAATGGGTAGTGAAATATTGGTTTAGTATTACAACAATTAGTTACTAACGCTATAGATTATTAAGCGCTTTTTGGGGCCTAAAATAATCAATTTATGTAAACGTAATCTATTTCAAACATAAATGTTGTAATTACTTTGGCCTCTTTCATTCTTCACTCCATCTCAAATTTAAAACACTAACTATAAACTTATGTTTGTAACTATGTTTGAGGAATTGTTGTACCCACTATTTCGCTCGAAGAGAGTTATTTTACGATATTTCATTCCTTAAAACATGTTTTTCAACAATGCAGTTTTAAAATCAAATTAAGTTAATTTAATAATAATGGTAAGTATTAGCCCACTTAAGAATTCCCTCCTTTTTCAAAAAGCTCAGATATTTAAAAATATTAATTTTTGGGTTTGTTATATGAGTAGGGAAAACATTTAAAAGATAAACAGTAACAGTAAGTCTTCTACACAAAAAATTGTAACCTCCTACTTCCTCGACTAGGGTGACACTTCCTTACTTTTAACATTAACAGTGAAGGTACGCCGTTGTTTGATTTTTTTTTTTTTAAAGCTTATGTAGGGTTAAATTATTTACCACTATCTTTCAATTAGTGTGCATATAGCCTCCGCCAAATGCATGTAAAAAATTGTTTTAAGCTTATAGAAGAGTTTATCTAAAGTAGTAAATTATGGTGAAAGCATTTTTAAAGCCATGTGTGTCTCAAAACATTTTTATAATTTTACAAAAAATTTCCAAATGTAGAATGGTTTTAAATGCTTATTGAATTTAATTTTAAGTTTGGTTATACACAATTGAGTCTTATTTTAGCATGCTTTCTAGATACTAGTTAGTTGTTAAGTGTATATTCCAAACTATTATTTCGTTCAATGAATATTTCACAGAACTTTAGTAGGGCATTTATAAAGGCAATTAAATTTCCATTATTATTTAGGTTGACATCAAATATGCGCGCTCATAATATGGTGACATTTGTAATGATTTAGGGGAGAGATAGAATATATTGACAAATGTTATTATGCATAGGGCGAAAGTGTCTCCCGTCCTCACGGACGGAGTTCGTCCTTGCATTCATCCTACATATTCAATGTTGCATCAATGATTAACGTCATTCTTTTGTTTTCTGCCTTCTCTATAAACGGGGGACAATATGGTTTATCATACAATTGTGCTTTTATTTGAATTTAGTAAATGAATTATTTTATACTTTGGGTTAATGAACTAAATTCCTAAATAATATTGTTTTTATGTAAAGGGATGTATTAATTTTTATTTGAAATAAATAATTGTAATATACTTCTTTAATATCATTTTATTTCAGATAAAAACAAAATTATATCATTATTGTTTTAAAGGGCACAGAGAAGTTTTTTAAAATTTATTGCTTTTAAAAATAATAATAATCCACAATAAAATTTATAATATCTGGAATTTTAATTTTTCGTAGTTGATATATGGGGATATTAATTTCTGTTTACATAAAAATCACAATAATTGTCATTGATTTCCCAGTTAATTTAAAAATACAATTTACTAATTATTACTTAAAAAATTACTTTAAAATTTTATCAACATTTATTTGTTTGTAAAGAGAGGTGTATTAGCGGGAATTAAAAAAATCAAACAGCAAAAACGATATGTAATTTTTTACGTTTTTATGTGGGTTATAGGGGTCGAAAGTAATTACATATTTATATGCCTTGTGTATCATTTTAGCTATGTACTAACTATTACTTTCACTTTGCATTTTAGCAGGTCCCAGGTTAAATAGTACGTTTTTTTTAAAAAAAAATTAATTTTATAAATTTTTTTAAAAGTACCCCTGCTTAGGGTTTTGTAGTTAATTTTGAGTTTACTTCAGCAAACCCTTTCTTTTTTTCAGGTCTGGTATATGGCAGTGTCCCCAGACTTGACTCCTGGAATCAGGAGTCATGTTCGTCTGAAGAGATCAAAAGAATTTCGACGACAAATATCCCAAAATATTTTACACTCACAATAAAAGAAAGGTGAACAGAAGTTAAACTTAAAATTCAGTGTATCAAAAATTGTAATATAGCTACGTTATGTGTAACAGTTAGTTCTGACTTTAGAAAAATTTAACTGGCGCCTATTGTTACTATTTGATGATCCTCTAGTTTCGTTGTTGGTTTTATTCGATTCGAAAAAAAATGAGGAATCACTCCATGGAACTTGTTATTTGAACTTTGATTTGCCCCCAAAATTCCCCATTTTAGGTAGTAAAACAAAGCAGTAATTACGAGCAAAACATTACTTCAGACGACATAAAGATGTGCAGATTTAGTTTTGTAGTGTGAGACTTTAAAATCATTAACACGCGTCTCCAGGCTTTGATTAATTTTGTATTTAAATATACCTTAGCCAGAAAAACTCAGTGAGTTACTCGCTGTTAATTTGGATTCCGACCAAATTTAGTACTAACAATCTGTTAATTTATATCGTAAGGAATAAATCACATAAATCTTTCACAATTCTTCTTCATTTAATATAGATTTTCGGTGAGTCCAGTAAAATATTTGCACACTAATAAGATAACGATTCCCACTACAATGCATTTAAAAAACGATGAAATTTTTTTCTGCTTTATTAAAAAAAACATTACCATAATAAATTTTAAATTTTAAAAAGATGACAGATCGCTTATAACGATGCAAAAGCGTACACAAAGAGACAAGCATTCACATAAGGTGGACAGTAAATAATGTAATCCGCTCTTCCCTGAAACTCCTGCCGACCCTCGCAATATGACGGGCCTTTTGTTATGTCCGCTTTTGTTTGATGATTGAACTGCTAAAGCAAATTGATTCTGTTTGTCCTACCGTCTTTACATGATAGTCAAACATGTTGCTCTCAAAATACATAATAACTTATAATAGATTCAAGCATAACTTAATCATTAATCTGAATTTTCTTAATTTCAGACTTTTTTTTTGGTTTTCAGAAATCAAAAAAAATTTTTTCATTCCGTAGATTGATTTTTTCAATGTAACCCGTCTTAGACAGGAATTATATATTTTGTAATATTTTTTGGTATTAAAAATATACTAAAAGATTTAATTAAAATTTGCAATTTAACTAATATTAAATATTGTAATATCCAAAACTGTTTGCAAATTTAATGAACGTGTTGCCTATAACCGCTATGATTTGGTGCCCCATTTTGCTTATTATTTTACAATATATTTTTATCTTATATTAAAGTGAAACAAATTTTTGAACGTAAAAATGTTTTTGACAATTAGTTTTTCTTTTTGTTTGATGTAGTAGTTAACAAAAAAGTAAAGAGAACTAAACTGTTAAGGGCCATTTATTTTCAATATAAAATATATATTACTATTTTGATCATCACACATTTGTGAGCCCTGATCTTAAATTTTTGTTTAGCAAATAAGCTCCCCAAACCTGCAATATAAATCTATATAAACTGATTTAGGCCCTTAAATATTAATTCCCTTTTAAAAAATTTAGAAATCTTTAATTTACCTTGCAGAGTTCATTCATAAAAGTATAGTAATTGTAATATATATATATATTAAAAAACATATGTAATATTGAAAATTGTCAAAATATCCCCAAGTAATTAATAACTTTTAAAATCAAAATATCAGTTAAACCAGTGGGCCGTGAAAGACGTGCAGAATATGTGTTTAAAGGGGGTAGTAAACAAATGAAACCTAAAATTAAAATATTTGACCCATTATTTTGCAAATTTCTACTACATCATTAATTTCTAGTTTTTCAAAGCATAAATTATAACTAAAAGGCAACCAGTGTTTTTAAACAGTTATTAGATACTATAATAAAATATTTTTCAAAATTAAAATTTTTATCGCAAATCATTTGTTACCTTTATAAAGTAAAATTAACACAAAAACATTCATTATCTAGGTATCATCCGTTAACAAATATCTTTACTTTTTTAACAATAAAATTTTTTAAAAAAGACGTAAATTTGTAATGTTATGAAATTCCTTATAATATTATAAAAAAAAAATTTAAAATAAATATTAATAAAAGGGTATTTATGGTTAATAT
>NW_025788146.1:0-12532 GCF_021130785.1 Homalodisca vitripennis
TTATAAAAATCTAGCTAATTCCAACACTGACATAAACTCACAAAATATGCTATTTAGCGTTTATCTCTGATAGTTAGTAAACGCACATTATGAAATAAATAACCCTAATTCTCCGCAGTATATTTTTATAAGGATTACGAGTCACAAAGATATATTTTACCAATGATTTTGTTAAAAAATGTTATTTTTGTTCAAGATAAAATGTTTAATTTATTAGTATAACAACGTATTACTTATACAAATCTTATATACATTATATGAAATCCATGTATTGAAACATATGAAAACCATAACTGTTTAAAACTGTGGTTCTGGTAACGTACTCGTATTGTCTACAAATTCTAATCCGTATTATTATAAGACTAATTGACTTAGATTTTAAACACCTCAAGACTAGGTAAACAGTTATAGATGTACTGAAAATTTTTAGCAGTATGAACTCGGCGTATGTGGCTAGATAGACATCGAGAGATAATTTGTTTAAACTTTATGTGATGACGTTTTATGATTTACACGTATGCAATCATTATATGCCATCATGTGCTGAGATATTCATTCAAAATTATTTTCAATAAACATTAACTATTTATGGCGACTGAGAAACAGTGCCAAGACCATTATGGAGTTACGAGTATCGTCATTAGACTGTGACTAATGCTACGTATACAGGTAATTGTTTCTGTGAGCACTATACATGTATGCTACTTTACTCTCTTATACTATTTCTATCTGCATAATCTGCTTTTATTGCTCCCCTATTAATATGTTTAAGAAAATGTAATTTTAAAATAGAGCGATAAGTTACACACTGATCGATTCATGCCGTATAGGTTATATTAACTGTATCATGCTTTGTTCAAAATGTGATTTGCATAATCGTTCAGCTATTTTTCTGTGGTACTTTTGCCTGGTATACTTTAACATACTAGCGTGTATATATTAAATAGAGTTATCGTATAATATATCTTAATAGGATTATAAATTTGATGGATTGGCTTCAGAATGTTATGGTTAATGTTTATTAATCTGACTATTTTTAACTTCCTCTGTATTTTTTTGCCATATGTTTAAAACTATTTAAATGGAATTAATAAATACATTTATTAACTTAAGCTAAGGTAATTTCTTTAAACATGTACCCATCAGTAATATTTCAACATTAATAAACACTAACAGATATCCCAAAATAATATATTTTTTCACATCGTGTAGACTAACTCAATATTGGTTATGGTTAAAGATCAAAGAGTTTCAGAAACCAAGACCATTATCCACTGTTAGTATGTCCAGGGTCGAAGGTAACAAAGCCCACTCTGGTGTGTAAACTAAACGATACCACTGGATAAGTCTGTAGCACGATAAATGTGTAAATTTATATGTGAGTATTGCGTTTTGAGAACGATTGGCTGGACCTATAATACACAAATAACTTGTTACCTCCAGGTTTCATATGAATTAAGCACACACTAATAAAGTATTTAAATATTTACATCCTAAATACCTCAATCCTAATTTTACTAACTCAAATTTTTATACCTTCAAAAAGACTTTCTAATTGCACTTTTATAACATAGTATAGGACAGTAGGTATGTAAATTGATAAAATTAGAAAAATTATCAGTTGTGTGACTGCGAGATACACTGCGAATGTAGTGAACTTAGTGATTTATTTTTCAAATAGAACACACACATCATTAGAAATGAATGATTGTTTATATATATATTCCTATTAAACCCTCACGTGCATATATATATTTTACTATTATATATATATATATTATATAGTCTATAAATGTAAAATTAATTTCTTTAATAATGTATTTTCATTATTCTCAAAACGTTAAATTTTAATAGGATCTGAACAATAATGACGAAAGAATTGAAGCTAACACAGCCCTGTTTACTGGTGTATAACATGGACAGGCTACGCATGGATGATAAGACACGGCTTCTTGTTAAGTTTACACGACGTCTAATATCAGCTCCTGTAATGTTTCACAATATTTAATTAACTGCCAGTATGGTCAGGATACTTATCTGAAGCCTCAAACTTTGAACTTAAAGTTGTGAAAACTAAATATTAAAAGAGTAATGTTTTCTTGTTAATTTTTTTTAAATACCTTATTTCCGTACAAGGATCAATGCTTATTAGTTTTGGGTTTTCTAAAGAAAACCGGAACTCCACAATCATTTCCTTAATAGACGTCTATTTCATGTAAGTAGTTTAGGTCATGGCAAGGAACGTTGGTACGTACTTCTATATGAAGGTCTGCCGTGCTAAGAGGCCGCCCGTGGAGCCGCGCGCTCAGTCCGGAGCAGAGTGTGTGCATACTGTTAGGGTGTTTATCATTTATTTTATTATTACACACGGGGTCGATAAAATACCTGTAAGTTAGACTTTCTGTAAACCAAAACAAGTTATTATTACCCACGTTTTGCAACAAAAAGTATTGTTTTAAATTAAGTTGGAGTAGGTTTAGTTTAGAAATAATATTACTATGTTTCATAGTATTGATTATTTTTTCTCCTCTCTCTCTCATATTGTAAATGTCATATTTGTAAAGATTTGGATTGACAGTTGTAGGAAACTTTTCACATTCACACCCTTCTATATGTAATGTATGAATCATTGATGATGAACATTACATCTGGCAGGTCTACTGAGGGATTAACATATTTACAGTCTTATTTGCTTATCGAAGCTGTAATGTTTTTATTTGTTACGTTACCAAAACAGAAAAAAAAATTAAAAAACTTTCCTGAATGTCTATTATTCAGACCCTCACAATACCTACTTAGATTAACTACTTTTACAGTGAAAGAACAACCTTGTGTATTGAATTTCGTTGTTGTTGAACAATATTAGTCAAACATCTGATAATGTTACAGTCAACTCAGTTGTTAACTGAATGGCAATCTTAATCTCTATAAATTACTTCCCATCTATGGGATAAAGAAACAGTGTGCTCTTGTACAACATTTAATGGTATTTTTACACTTGTATAATCGCGCATGCGCATTTATTATTCTACAAATTATAAATAACATGTTTAATAAGAATCGGGTATAACAATAAAACTTTATTATAATAGCATTAATTAATTACTTGTATTCCGTCTAAGTCTATTTATGTAAATTTAAATACGCCTAAAGTTTAATATTTGTTTTAGATGTCGAAAACTATGGATGTTACACTTCTTAAATTATTTCTTCATGTACTCAAGGAAACTAGGAACTTAAAAAAGATTACGCTTATACACTTTTGCGTCAATGATAAATTCTTCATTCGATCTTGCATTAATATTTTGTAAATAGAAATATATTGTTATATCATATACCCCTTATATTATTTAACTCTAATTGATATGGGGTTTTATTAATATATTATTCATTTATCTTTTCTATAATATCTGTAGAAAAATTGGGTTTTTCATCGTATTAAATTTTTATTATGCAGATAATTACACTTTTAATTTAATGCTTTTCCGGTAACCATTGTAAATAAATTATGTTCAGTTTGTGTCACAATATTTTTCACGTACTGCCATGAGATTGGTACTGAACGTTACAATTTTGTAATTAAACTTAAACATATTCCACTTCTATGTTTCATATCAGATTTCTATCTTACTAACGAACTTAATCAATTGTTTTTAAAAAAATACAGCTCAAGTGTAGTAATAACGCACCTCCTAGAATTGACGTATCCGAACTAACAGAATTACTTCATAGGTTCTTATTTTTTTTGTTCACTTTTTAATCAGATGTCAAGCGTTTTAAGTAATCATATTTTAAATGTATGTGTGTGATAATAAACATACCGTATGATTCTTGGTACATAAAAGGTTGTAATGGAATTTGATACTTTATATTATTGATATGGGCCTAAAATAAACCTGAACAGCTTTATCACTTTTACCACGTAAGATTCCACTAGCATGACAGGCCCCTGTAAATGTCTAGTTATTACTCAGGTGTATAAACAAGACAGTGAAGAAGTACGTATTTTATATATTATGTGGGAAAATCGAGCAGTTACACCAGCGAGCATTCGCACGCGATGTCATAGGTTTTTTCCCGATATTACAAAATAAGCTCTTATGGTATAAATCAAATTATACCTCCGGAGCCAGAGATGGACTTTGCCTCGTATTCACACTATAAATATATTTTTTAAAAAATGTGCTTATTTGTGGCCTTCTTGTAATTTAATGTGGTTTTATTCTCCATAGCGTTTTTATTTTTCTCGATCATTAAAATATGAGAATCTCGATAAATAATGTCTATGAGAAGGTTAATTCTGTTAAGAAACAACTAAGAATAGCCGTTTCGAAGCACTGGCTTTGAAAGTATAGTAAAAGTTAGACTTATTTGTCTTTTATATTCTGCTATGATAGCAATTTACACGTTGTTTTGCCATTTCGATATGTCAGTAGGCGTTATCTACGTAGGCTATAAATCACTACTGGTTTTAGTGCAATTATATAACGACGCTGCTATTTTGAGTTTTATCTGTCATCATGATTAAGATATAAATTAGGAAGGAAAAGTGTATACTTATGTTGTATTGTAAGTTTACTTTGTTCCTAGATACCGTTCTTATTTACATATTTGATTTCTGCATTGTTTCCTAGTTCAGGATCAATATATACTCACTCTACACAGTAGTTAGAGAGCCATATAAATCCAAAGAATATATCATGTCTATACTTTCTTAATAAACTAATATATAAGTGAAAATATTAAATAGAGATAAACATGTAACAACTAAATTGTAGCAATAATTAAGTCATCCTGGAAACGGAGAACTTTTAATTGCTGAAATGGCTAGGGAGGTTGGGTGAATGCTATTTCTAAACGAACGTGGGATTGGTCCTATTACAAGTGTTTCTCCATAAATCAAGTTTCAATGTGGCGCCAAAGGTTTCGAGTTTAGAGTCAGACGAATTTACTCATCTTTCGCCTCTCAAGATAAAGATATTGGACTGTTACTGTTGACAATCAGCACTGGGTCTTCAGTGGCAGTGTGTGAGAAGTCGGAACACCTTGCAAATCGCGTGAGTAGTAAATTGTTATGGGATTTCTCTTGTTTGAAGGTTATTTTTGACGATGGATAGGATTGTGAAGGAAACAGGATTTTTCGGTACATTTGCCATCGTTCAGTGAAAAAACAAAAGTTATGGGTTGGTTTTAAAATAAATACATTTATTTAGGTGTTTTAAATTTGGAAAAAATTATATATTTCATTGAATTGTTAATAATTTCGGGAAGCCTTTATTATGTAATGAAGAACAATTTTTATTAGAATTATATTTAGCAGAGTTATATTTCTAATTTTTGTTTTGACACGTTTAATCTTGCATACCAATTATTTAAAATTTCTAATTCTTCATAACAATGTGATACATGAGTTTTAATAAAATCTTTTTTTCTACACTTAATCACAAAGAATTTGATTTAAACTATTTTTAGGGCATGCTAACAATCAGGTATTGCTATCCATTTTTTAAAATTAACTTGAAATGTAGAAACTTTTCCGAAGGAACAAGCTACATGTAAAAAGTGTAATGAAACATCAACAAAGCAAAATTAACGTATCATATAAAAATGTAATATGATTTATTAAACTTATTTAACAAATATATATGCTTACAAATATGCATTTACAAGTATAACCTCGTTTCCATCATGATACCCACGTGGCCAATGTAAAAATATTTATCTTAATACGCTATAGATATTCCCATTGAGTTCAAAATGCATCATCATCTAAAATCATTGTTTCTATAAAGTAATAAAGCTTTAATGCAGACAATATTTTAAGTCCATACGTACCTACTTGTTCGATTTTATTTTGCCAACAGACAGTCAAAGATGCATAAAAGATATTTTTCCAGCAATTCGACTGATTTGCCTTGGCTAATCGCTCAGTCAAGTAATTATAATGCACATTAACAATGATCCGTTATTGCCATTTTAACTAGATATTCCATATTCTCTTCAAATTAGGCTACATAATATCATACATAGTTCTTTGATAGTTTATTTAGTCAATACATAAGGCTTTCCTAATTGATCTCTTATGCATTGGGTAGAACCAAAAAATGTAAAAGGAGTAGGATTTTTTATAAACATTTGCAATCGTTCAGTGAAACAGAAAATCAGGTAACAAATAGTGTGTCCGGGAGAAATAATGCTGTTAACTTCACGAATCCTTCCATCGTCATAAGAAGTTCAAACTGTTCAACAATCCAAACTAATAAATGTACTACGAGATCATCGAATCTATGCAACCCATTTAATATATGGGTTGTGCTTTAAAAACTTAGTGGTTATAAATATGTTTTCTTGACACGTTGCCAAGTCTGTAGTTGAAAGTTATTTTTAACAAACCAGTCGTTAATTCTTTAATTATGACAATTATAAAACGGAAATGTCATCATTCAATCTTATAATTTCCTAAGGCAGATTAAAAAGTACAGAATAATCATCGTCAAAGGTTCAATGCAAAGACAAAACACTGTTAACCTTAAACTGGTTCACAAACAGCTCTGTTATTTCTGTAGTTTACAGGCAAGTATTGGCTTTGACTAAGTGTCCCGTCACTGGTGATTCCCTCGAGTTGGCTGGGAGTTGGTCCGGAAACTCTTTGATCGGCAAATCACTACGTGTATTGTGTATTACACAAACATAATAATCATCCATACCTTTGGCAATTGCGCTTGGAAATACTACTTGACTTATCAAACTGTTGCTGAACCATACTTATGATTTACGAATGTGTGGAGTGATTAAAAATGTTTAAAGCACACAAAATGCTCCCCACCCCCTTCCCTCCTCCCCCCCCGTCCCTCAGTGGGTCTGCAGTGTGAGTTAGGGGTGTTACCAGCTTTATGTTCTACAATATTATAATAATTACATTTATCAAGAAAATAGATGATACTTTTGTTTTTTTTAAGTCAACAGTTATACTGCTACCATTATTTAGTCGATTTACATTGTTCGTCTTTACCATTTATAAAATTTTATTTATAATTGTATTTCGTTGGTTGACTAAATTCTTTATTAATATTATTGGTTGATCTATAAGTACTATAATTTGTACGGGACTAAATTATTGAATTTCTGTTTTACACCTATTTCTTTCCTTGCGTCTTATTTCAAAAGGGAGGTGACTTATCGACTTATAAATTTGGATCATAATGCGATTAGATTCTTGTATGAGAAAAACATTGCGTTTTGTAGGTGCATGTATTTCAATAGGATTTGAATAATTATGAGGATTTGTTATGGATAAAAACTATTATCATAATGAACCCATAAGTCATAAATTATTTAAAAAAGACCTGAATGTATCATGAGGCAAAATATTTTTGAGGAAATATTTAATGTGTAGAGATTACGTATTGGATATGAAACCTTATTTCTTAAAATAATTGAGGTTCTAAAATGATGTCATTTGTGTGTAAAATACTTCATTTTGTATAATTCTTTTGTTCGTCCCATTCTATCAAGCGCAGGACATCTAAAGTATTAAATAGGTTATATAAATTGAAATTTTGTATATAACCGCCGGGAAGACGTTACGATACGTGTAGGTGGTGCTACTTATTCGTCTTTAGAATTATATATTGTACAACACCTCGGGTTATTTTATCATATATCTATAACCCGATTAGGTTGAAGCTCTCCTATAGGATAAACTATTGATTTGTTATTACTGACATTTGATACTAACTTGGTAGACCCGTTATATACCATTTTGTAGTATATTCATATTATATATTTAATGCTGTAACATACTTTTTTTCTAATTATTTACATAAAGTTATACGTATAAAAGGTAACAGATATTTTGTTGCTTACAATAAGCAATAGGTCAAAATTAAATATTAATTTGTTTCGGTCGATTTATATAAAAAAAATCAAAATTGATTCGGCCTCTAAAATGAGTACCTTCAAGGCTCTTAAGCTTCCAATGTAGTCTTACGTCCACTTACTTACGCTACGATTACTTTCCTAATCATGAGTAATTAATTGTATTTTGAATTTTTTAACACTCATTTATAAGCACGTAAAAAAATCGATATAGAATAAGTTATGCTGAGTGATGTAACTTAAGAGGAAATCGCCAAAGTTACAGAGTTTGATGAAGATGTAACATCTAAAACTTTACAATTGAGCTAGTGAACAAGATTTTTCGCACGATTAAAAAGTTATGACACAACGGTTACATGTATAATAGAAAAACCAGTAGCTGGTACACCTAGACGAGCGAGTTCACGTGACAGTCGCCACCAGTTTTAGCGGGGGGGGGTTTTTTTTTCATGTTCGTAGTATTCACAACTCCTCACACCTGTCCTGGGGGATTTATGTCCGTTATTCGTACAAGTTATCTAATCAGAACAGAACCGTCATCGGTGTGTTTGTTACACTTCACTGTTGATTTTAATTAATATCTACCGTGCTTTTTGTACGGGTTATCAATATGCGTTTTTTATTTCCAAATAAATAGTCAAAAAGAAATTGTATTAAATGTTCATGTACATATAGTTGGAAGAAAGAAGAAATAGTATAATCAGGAGTTAGAAACCTCTTATTAGCTTGTAATAATATACAATAAATTCAATTAATTTTAAAAAACAAAATAAGTTTAATTAAACTCTTACATTAGTACTGAGAACGTTGATAAACAGTTTTAAAATATGTATTAGGTTTTGATCAATAGACATTTATTTGATCCATTCGAGTCCAACATTCAATCAAATGTATGGTAGAAAAATCTACGCATTTTAAAAAACATTTATTTAATTTCCTTACACCTCTTTTAGAGAACTAATTTTATTAAGTTAGTAAGAGATATATAACTAAATTTTTCTATCACCTAGGATCATGTACAGGTATTTAGGAATTAAATTGCAAGCGATATTTTGTAATCCAGCGCCATGACATTTTCTCTCAGTAATAACAACCATTCTGTAAATGCATGTACAATATGTTTCAGGTTTTTGTACTTATGGAAAAATGGCAAATGGTTTACTATCAAAACGGAATGAGAAAAAGAAGGACCTGGATTCTGGCCTATTTGATAAAATTGCCATGCGTACTACTAGTATGTGTGCGGCCTTGTTTCGTAATTCCATTTATTGTTTCATGTTTTGATTGATTTACGGCCTAATTGTTATGTTTTATAAGAAAAATTTAAATGACGGTTAATGTATTGTATCAATTAAAATTGAGCAAAAATTTATGTTAGTAATAAAATTCTAATAATTAGGGCTCTACAGTGGTTGTAACAAACAATAATTAACGGATATGAATTGCTGAAATTGAGATTTTTTGTATTTTTTAAGATAAAACCAATTACTAATTGTAATTGTAGTTGCTTTTTATGTATATAAAATTTAACCATTTAGATGAGTCACACTCTGCAGGCATGCACATTACTGAAAATAAATAATCTCCATTGCTAGGATAAACAAATTAGCAGGGTTTCGCTGTGGGGCAAAGCGCTGAAATTACCCGTCGGACCGGCAACACACTAGTACACAGCTGTGAGCCATCGGCATCAGGGCCAGGTTCTTCTTTCTCTCGCCACCCTGTAATTAATCTTTTAAGCTTAATAATAATACGCAGCGCCTAGCTACTATTTTATAATGTGTGGCTGTCAGCTTATGCCACAGCGATTTACAACACTATAATGCGAACAAGGCTATTTGTATTGATCGAGCCGTAGATTAATAATCGTGTTCCATGGTACTATTTTCTTACTCCCGGTTTTATTTAATATCACACAAACAGGTATTTTGTGAGTACGATCCATACGCTCCTTATAATAACTATAATAACTATCAAATGAACTCAAGAAGAAACATAGGACATATAGGTATAGAGTATCTCGTGATTCATTTAGACCCGCCACACCTCATTTACCTCACTTGTTAGATTATATTAAAAACTCACCTTTAAACCGTTAGAAGCCTTATCTTCTTATAACGTGTTTGATGTCTTTACAATGTTTAGACAACCAATGTTAACCTATAGCTGAAGATATGTATGAAGTCACCATTACGTTCATATGTTGGAAATTTATTAGTTGTTAGAGGAAACCGTCCTTTGTAATATAGTGTTAATAGAACAAACTTTTGTAACCTAAAAGTATTATAAATATATCCATTAACAGTTATGTTCAGATTTTAGGGCCAACTTCTTCTTTTTATATTTCACAAAATATAGAGGGTATACCATTTACTGATTTTATTAATTTACATACCTGACAAATAAATTCTAAAAATATCATGTCACGAACTAATACACAACTGTTTCCATAACATGTATATTTAACTATCCAATTATTTACAAAAACCATTATAGTTATCAGTTTATTATAACAAAGTATCGTATCTTACTGGTGTCCCCAAGTATCTAATTATCCCTTGGTGAGTTATTGAGTTAATTCCATTAAGTATAGATGTAAGCAAAGGGAGTATAAGTGTAATTATTGTTATATCCCAATGCCTTTTAGTTTCGTCTACACCAGATTATTTAAGATATGGAGTTAAGTAGGATTTATTAAACAGCCAGAAAAAGAAATAAAGGAAATACCAATTTGACGGTAATAACCAATTAATCTATTACATAACACTCTACATTAAAGCGGTTGTTATTAAATTTCAACCTTGGCGCGGAAAGGAAATATTGAGAAACTAAAATCAGACTTTAGGCACAAAAATAAAGTGCTATTAATACTCCAAACAAACGCAGAGCCATAAATCGGTCGTCTGTGGACAAGTCTGAGGAGACAAAGAGCACTATATGTGCTGAAAGATTCCCCCCTGACTGAAGTGATGTGTGCTGGTTCCGTTCCTCTAACAACGTGTACTCGAATACCAAATTTTAGTATAGATGATATTTTGCCAATAAATTGCATAACACAAACGCCCGTATATAGCGTTGGCGTCGCAAAACTGTAGAAATTTACAGTGTCTTTGATGATACTAAAACTTCAAAACTAATTTCTACAGTAAAAAATTGTTCTTTACGATGAAAGTTTTTTGTTTGTTTCTATAAAGAGTAACTTGTACATAAGATGATTGAAATAAACTTCAAGCCTAAAGAGAAACAGTTTTTTAAAATGGTTGCTTTGGTTTTAAGTGGAATGCACGGGTTTGATAGAAATCGTTGTCGTATCCCAGTTATTCGTAATAAATATGACATACTTTTTGTTATAAAAAAAGGACACCGGTACATCAGTGTAATTATCTATATAAATCATATTACTCCTTATTTTACTCCAATTTAAGTAATCATCAAACTTACATTATAGAGCTAATATTATAACCAAAATAGTTCATGGTGTTTTTCTTATGCATTATAGTGAATATCCCATTAGGCATAAATCAATAACATTCCAAAGCAGTATGATAGGTCTAGTCGGTTACCTGGTAGAATAAATGATTTAAACAAAGGTTCAAGCTTAGAGGTGTTATTGTTTAGATGTGTAACACAACAAAAAATACTTTATTAGTCATTTTCATTTCTTATTGCCATTACCATTAACATTATGTATCAGGGGATATTTGGGGCAAACTGATCTGAGAAGTTGAACTAAAATACAACAACCATCATTGCTAAGCTCAAGAAGACGTCTAATCCATTGATTTTCAAACAGTCCACTTATATAAAAAATACTATCGCTTGATAAAAACAATCTGACGTACTATTAAATATATTGTACAAGTACGCATTACTTAAGAAACGTCCTACTGATGAGGATAAAATATCTCTTCGCCATAGCTGGACTTATTAATTTTATCTTTCCAATAAAAATGTATTACACGTGTTTCCTAGACTAAAGAGTTGAAATGGGACTGTCAGCCGGAATGCATTTTGAACGAGGACCCCTACCAAGGTCCCTCTATCTCAGAAGGTAATCTCGCTCTATCAAATTGTTAATGAAAAGGCTAATATCGTTTCATTCATAGTAATATGTGGTAATACAGATGAGACATAAACGAAAAAATCAAATTTTTTTTTTTAATTTCAAAAAGCCATTGGTTAGGGTTCGGTATGCCCTATCCTTCCCATGTTAATTTTGGCCAATTTTATGTACCTTTTTCTCAGAAACCTTTAAAGCTATCATTATCAAAAATTTAGAACACTACTATTTAGACCTTTTTAACATTTAGAGCGGAAGACATTATAAAAATCTATTTTAAATTTTTATTAAAAAAATTATAATTATAAATTATTTTACAAAAAATTAATAAATTTTTTATTTACAACAAATTAAATAAAAAATTTTTTTTTTTTAACTTTGTTCCGCTCTAAATTTTAACAAAGGTCTAAATAGTAGTGTCCCTAAAGTTTGATGATGATAGCTTTAAAGGTTTCTGAGAAAAAGGTGCATAAAATTGGCCAAATTAACATGGAAGGGTAGGGCAAACCGAACCCCCTTAAATGTAAACATATAAATAAATATCATAACGTCAGGAAAACACTTAGGGGTTTTAAAACGTTTAAAAAGTAAAAC
>NW_025788147.1:0-10878 GCF_021130785.1 Homalodisca vitripennis
TAATTATTGTAAGATAGTAGGCTATACATATTAGTATATAACTTGGTAGCCTAGGTTATGCATATTTGAGAGGCTTTTTCATAGGGTCAACTAAATAGTATTCTATGTGTTTAAAAATGGACATAACAAATTGGGTAGGGTACGATAAGCGACCCGGTTTTTTATATCGAAATTGGCAAACGATATTACCATCATAACCATCGATATAATCAATCTATACTGATTAATTATTTTGAACAATTAACTTAAATAATCTAATCAACTATTCAAATAATACACGCAAGATAATATTTTAATTTTACATAAGTAACATTTGATTATTAAAAATGGCAGTTAATTTTAGAAAACTACACGACATTGCTTTGAAAGATGATAAGAATGTTTTTCGTGTCTTCAATATGTTGGACTCGTACCGTAAATCCAATTATGTGAAATCTGTGGGGAAAAAATAACTGTAACTGTGAGAGGAAAAAATTTGGTCGTCTTTAGTTTTCCTAATTTTGGTTATAATATTTTTTTTTTCGTCATTGTAAATATAAAATTCATATTTTAATTTGAAACGTATGATTATTATTGAGGACTATAGATACTTTTATATCGGTTCATAATCTAGGATTTGAGATGCGAATATTAGGTATCGATGATTACATTCTTCGATATAAAAAAACCGGGTCCGCTTATCGTACCCTACCCCTTAAATTAATCAGAGTCGCAATTTAATCTTATCAATGAAGTTAAGAGGTGGAGTTGCCAATCATAATTTTAATGATATTAACTCTCCAACTGGCCTTACACTAACTTCTGTTCTGGCAAGTGTAAAATTCAAGCTCAGACCACATGAGTGCTTGTAAAGGTTATCTTTAACCATGGTACTACTAGTAACATATGATAACCTAATCTGAAGCTACTTATATCGCATAAAAACAAGTAGAGACGACAGTGGCCTCCTTCTCCACTATATCACTTCCTATCATCATACATGTCATTTTCACATAAGTTAAATAAAGTGTGATCTTTCTAAAAATGTAGATTGGCCTGTAGATTTATTAAGTCCCCGGTAAGTAAGAAAAACCCTTGCTAAAATAGTGGTCTCCGGATAATACTAAGTACCAAATTCAATTTCTAAATAATAGCAAACGTAGAAAAAAATTCCAAGTTAAATAACGTATGCTAAATATAAAATATTTCATAAAAACTTTGTTATGTTCATGTTTTCAAAATTTCTTTTGCAAATTCAATAATTTAGCTGCAATTCCATAAGAGGCCAGCAAAATAATCTATTGTAAATATCAGTGATATGAAATGAAAATATCAATATTATCGAATTATACCTAATATCGCTATGTCCATATGTTTTCATATACTTTGTCTACGAATTAAGTAATTTTTAAGATGGCGGAAAATTCAAATGCTATGAATTACTGTTTCCTTTGTTAAAAAATAAGTACAGAAGAAAAAAACTGTTGAATTTTTACAACAAGGATTAATACTGAAAACAGCAAATTATTAAGTGTGCAATGATGAGATGAAGCTAGAAATTAAAGAATAAACTTTGTGGTTTATAGCTGCTGTCTTGATTAATTGTTCAGTTTGTTGATTTTGTTATATTTTTATTTCTTGTCAAATTGTAAGTATAATTTTGTATAAATTATTTTTCATATAAATTTTATAAACTATTATATTATAGATATTATATAATCAACAATGATTTTGTTTTTAGTCATGAATCCACTAGCGTTGGAAGGTGAATTGATTCGTAGTAGCCTTGAAGCTCCCGGCACTCGTCGCTTTTTCCGATGTTCTTGAAAGCATCTTTTTTTCAAAAGAACCTCACTTTCATTGGCATTGAACACTTGTTCAGTTCAGAACCCTCCCTCTTCTAAGACTGCTTTGAGCTTTGCTGGAAATTTCTGTGGGCTTCATGGTCTGCAGAGGCAGCCTTACGATGACGAACTTCCGAGGTTGAATGGCTAAGCCACAGCTTAAACCCTTTCACACCATCCCTTAGCTAGCCTCTGAATATTGTGCGTGAGAAC
Organism: Homalodisca vitripennis; assembly: GCF_021130785.1. Lineage (NCBI taxonomy): Eukaryota > Metazoa > Arthropoda > Insecta > Hemiptera > Cicadellidae > Homalodisca > Homalodisca vitripennis. Next base: position 2,037 of record NW_025788147.1, read on the forward strand.
TGAGGTGGATTCTTGCTGCATCCATCTCCTAACACCTGTGAAAAATGTTTGTGCATTTGTTTAGCTTTTACTGCTGATGGTATGAGAGCTTAGGGGAACTCACTATAGCTACTTCTCCTGGTTTAACAGTCAGTCCCATATGCTCAATGGTCCCCCTTTTCAGTTTTTTGAACGCTCGACCTCTTTCAAGTCACAAATTTCCTAGCACCTGAAGCCCAAACCCCCAAATATTAATTTATAACTTTACATCAAGAATTTTTATATTTTCAACTAAAGACCATGCACAACACAAAGCTTTACGTTTCATCCCTCTCGATTCTGAGACATAGTTGATTAATGGTGAGAAAACTTTTGTGCCAAATGACTTGCACTTATAATAAAACACAATCAAGTCAAGCAAAGATACTCGTGAGCGTGCTATATGTGGAATGACAATGGCGCATAGACAGTGGAGAGTAGGGGTGAGGTGAAGGGGAAGAGAGTCCTTTGGCAGTGGCGCACTTTCAAGCAGTTTCGTGAGAACAGCTATATATAATTTAGCTGTTCTCTGTGCAGTTGCACAAGAAATGTCAACTTGTTGAGTCATGAGTATTTGAGTTAATGCAATACAGTTATGTTCTTTTTATTTAGTGTTATATTTTAAGCAGTTAGGTTCTCAGGAAAAGTTTGCAGATAACCAAAACTCATGGATAGTGGAAGGAATTACTGTTATACTAAACTGTACATTACATTTTTAGAGCCTGTAATGAATGCAAGCTTATTATGCAATTTGGTTGCAATATAAGCTGAAACCCCTCATGTCACACAATGGGTTTAAAAATTAAATAAGAGACGTACTAGAAATAAATTCCATAATTATTTTTAATGTAAACCATTTTCTGTAGATCATTTTTTTGACCTATACTTTAGAAACCTATAATGAATTAAAAATTTAGTTTATACAGATTTTTTATTTATTGCATGTTTTAGATACTCCGTTAAATGAGTTTATGAATCAAAACCCGTGATGGCACATCACATTAATAAGGTCCAGATGGCTTTGATTCTTCTCATGAATAATGGATATAGGAGATCTAAAGTTTGAAATCTAAGGAGTAAATGTTTTCTATAAAGATTATAGTGTTCTAAAAAAATGTTGACATTTGGAAGGTATATTGTAATCATTATTGTTTAAGCTTCATACCTTGGAGGCATTTAATAATTGGCACAGAACAAGTCTAGCGAAAACCACTGTCTGATTATAACAATATTACACAAACTTTGTACAATCTTGGCTTCATTAGTTTCTAATAATTCCCACTGATATTGGATGAAACTTATCCCATTTCTTAACTATTCTTGGGAAAAAAAAACAAAATGGCTACCTGCCAATACTGGATAAGAGAAAGTGGTACCCAGAACACAGTAAAATAGTGAAGGTTCTAGGTAAAATCAACGAAATGCCCTCTTATCAACACCTTTTTAAAAAAAAAAAAAAACCTGGAGTACTGTACAGTCATTTTACATATGATTTGACACATCCCTGAATTCCAAGACTCCTAATAATTTTTTCAATTGTATACTGACACTAGCACACAGCTGAATCGGGATAGTGATGCCACAAACACCTGGACAAACGAGCTGGCTGATATATTACCAGCCACATAATCATCTGAGATAATCACAGCTTATGAAAAGCGCCTTTTTCACAAAAATAAAGTTTATATGTACAACTAAGCTACAACTAACTTCAAGCATAAAACTGAAATATAGAAGAGTAATGAAGCACATAACCTTATTTAGTCCCACCATATTGACCATCGACTCATCATGACCTTCTACAATCGCACCTGACAGTCACGTATTACATTCCAATTGAATAATACGGCTGGCAGCACAGACAGATAGTGCAAGTGTGCCACAGCATGACCGGAGGCATTGCCCGCCACCTGCTGACATCTGGCAACCTCTCGAACCTCATACGCAGCTGTACTGACAAACTCTTACACTAAGTAATTTACCTGGCTCACTGTAATGCTACATTTTCGACATTTTGTTGACTACCCCCTCAAATCAACCTAAATTATATTGTGATATTTTAGCGACCTGGACTTCGTTTGACATAAAAGATACAGTCAACCTTTTAAAAAAACTGATTTATTCCCTCACCAATTTGGACCTCAAGATTTTATGACATAAAGAAGACAGCGAAACTTTTTAAAAACTGATTTTTATCCACATCTGAAATTTTAAGATTTTTTTGACATAAAGAATCAGCCAAACTTTTTAAAAACTGAGAATTTATCCACATCCTGAATTTTTAAGATTTTTGACATAAAGAAACAGGCCAAACTTTAAAAAAAACTGATTTTAATCCATACAATCTGAATATTTAAGTTCTCGACCATAAAGAAGTAGCCACAACTTTACAAGAATTGATTTAGTTTGACACCCCCTTAAACCTTTTCATTTTGTGCTTTTTGACATTTCAGAATGCCCACAAAATATCCCTGTGGGCACATGTGTCAGTTGGTGTGAGATACTCTGGGGTTAAAATGGCAATGGTCCTTGTCAAGCTATGTGGTACCATGCCTGGCTGCCAAAGTCTATCAGCGAAAAAAGCCTCTGAAAAAAACTAACTTGTTACTGAAATAAAATCACTGAGAAATGCGTCACCTGTAAAAAAGACTACTTTCAACAAACACCTCCAAAGTCGAATCTCTGCCATTGACTAGATCAAATTGAACTTCAATACATGAGATAGAGGAAGTTCATGATAAGCATTAAAAATCATCAAGATCCTGGGACAACTTGGAAACATCCCTCACAACTAGCTGCTGAAGCTGGGAAATGCATTTGTTAGCTGAAAATCAGAAATCTTAAAAGAGAATTTGTATGATAGACACAGAAGAATTCCTCAACTAACTCAGCACAAATGAAGGGTCACTATTTGAGCTTGAGAAAATAAAATATGAGGCCAACATTGAAGAACTTGAAAGTCAGATTCAAACCCTAGAAAAACAGAAATTCCAGGTTAGCTGAATCTTTACAGGAAGCTGAACTTCAATTTTGTAGAGAAAAAGAATCACACACCAATCTTATACAAGCTTTCGAAGAACAGGATAGGGAAAAAGAATTGGCAATTTTAAACTATGAGAAAGAAATAAAACAATTACATACAACCTTAAAAAATCTTAAACGGTCTCATCAAGAGAATCCTGACTCAGATAAGGAAATCAAAATTTATAAAACCTCGGAAACTCAAACAGAAAACATACAATCACAGTTACTGGTACAAAATTCTGGAAAATCAAACAACCTTACTCTTATTCAGGATATGATAAGCCTGAAAAGCCGCCAAGAGCAAACGGAAAACTCAGTGAAAGCACTACAGAACCAGTTTCAGAGTTATGCCAACAAAATTCAAGACTGGCCACAGGCACGCATACACTCTAACAGAAATAAAAGAAAAACAAAGACCCATTTTAGTGTATCCCTACAAATGGCTAAAAATAGGTCAAGTAATCAAAATCAAGTTGTAGCTCCTGCAACACAGATATCTAACTCCAAGCTAACAGAGCAAATAGAAAATACGTCAGTGGTTTGCTCGGATACTGTCTTCAAACTGACTAAAAGCCCGCCTCTTAACTCAAAGCCACGAGCCAAGGATGAGACATGTGAGGAGTTTTTTGCCAAAAACATCGTGTTTTTCAAGGACCACATGATCAAGCATTACAACTGCTTGACAGAGAAAAATAACTCACTGCCTATCTTTCATCCTCGATCTCCTGTGCAGGCTGAAGTCCACCAACCACACAATTTTTTATGCCACAGCAACATGACAAACAGCAAATGAAAATCATAACCAGTCCTTTGATTGAAATCCTTTCTCAAAAAGACCGTATACATCATTTAACAGTCCTTCATCAGAATGTAGATAGAATTAGTAATAAAATTGACCGTTTAAACCATTTTCTCCAAATAGTGAAGCCACACTTAATTGTACTAACAGAACATGGACTGACTCAAGATCACATCAGTAACACTCGACTTGAAGATTTCTGTTTGATAGCAGAATATAGTCGACAAAATCATTTGAAGGGAGGTGTTGCAATTTATTGTAAAGCATCTCTAAGCGATCAGGTGGAAATGGTACAAGTGCAGAATTTCAGTATTGAACTTGTGTGCGAGATAGCCATGGTGCGAGTGAAAACTTTAAACCAATATCTCTATATAATGGGCATCTACCGTCCTCCTCAGAGCTCACTAACTGAGAGCATGGGTGTGATTGCTTCAGTGTTAGACACGGTGCCAACCTGGAAGAGCCCAATTGTTTTAATAGGTGACATTAACATCGACTGCCTTAAACTCGAACATGACCAAGTGCTATTTGATGAGACACTTTTTAGCTACAACATGACAAGAATCCCTCTTCCTCCAACTAGAATAACACCACAGTCACAAACATCAATTGACTGTGTATGTACTAATCAAAAAGGGGATGACGTGTCAATTAAGATCTTAAATTCTGGGATTTCTGACCACACAGCCCAAATTTGCACGCTCAATGTTTTTACAGAAGATACTGGTAATGTTAAAGGACAAAAGAGAAATTTTAATGATGACAATATCCACAATTTAAAACTGGCATTGTCTAATGAAACCTGGGAAAGAGTCATCAACTGTAATGACACTGAAATCGCTTATAAAAATTTCTCTAACATCGTTACATCAGCACTGAACCAAACATGTCCTTATAAAAAATATAAGCAATGCAAAGGCAAAGAAAAACTATGGGACCCTGAACTGCACACTTTGAGGCAAGAATTCTTAGGTGCCAATGAGCGTTATCTTCTTATGGGCTCATTAGAACACAAGCAGGAAGTTGCTACTAAGAAAAAGAATTATGACTTGAAGATAAAAGAACTCAGACATCAGTCAACGGTCGACCGAATAGCACGTTCAGAAAATAAAACTAAAGCCCTTTGGAATATTATAAATAATGAAAGAAGAACCAAGAAATCGTCTGTAGGACTGAAAGAACTTAAAATTGACAATAAAACTATCAACGATCCTCAGCAAATTGTGGAACATTTCAACACTGTTTTTACGACCATGGCTGACTCTGCTATTTTAAACAACAACACTCTAAAGAACAGAACTCCTAGTCCTATTCAGCAGCTTGACACTCGCTCTTTTTATCTCTATGACACAACAATTGAAGAAGTCATCAAAACGATCAACTCACTGCCAGCTAAAGTCTCTGCAGGAATTGACGAAATCTCACCAAAGTTGTTGAAGGCTTGTAAACATGAAATAGCCTACCCTTTAACCACTCTAATAAACATGTCCTTCCAATCTGGTAGATTTCCACATCAACTAAAACTATCTAAAGTAATCCCCATTTTTAAACAAGGTGATCAGTCTGAAGCATCAAACTATCGCCCAATCTCGCAAATTTCAACATTCTCTAAAGTTATTGAAAAGATTGTGCTTAATCATCTCCTAAACTACATGACATACAATAATCTGCTTACTGATCAACAGCACGGTTTCACCAAAAATAAATCTACATCGACAGCTTTAATTAGTTTTATTGAATACGTAATAGATCAAATAGAAGCTTAAAAATACAACAACAGCAATATTCTTAGATTTAAGCAAAGCCTTTGACACCCTTGACCATGAACAAACTGCTGACCAAACTAAATACCATGGGAGTACGGGGCACTGAAGCTGAGTGGTTTCAGGAGTTACCTAACCAATAGAGAACAGGTAGTTGAAATCCGGCATACTCAAAACAATAAAATTGCACACATCAGATCCAGTCCACTTCCAGTTCTAAGGGGCGTCCCCCAAGGATCAGTTCTGGGTCCTGTACTCTTTACTCTATTTACGAAACGATTTACCTAAGTACTTAGATGAATTTGCTACAACTCTGATGTATGCAGATGATACCGTTCTACTTTTAGCCGATAGAACCCCAGAAAACCTGGAGATAGAGTCATTCACTGCAATGAACATGGCGGTACAGTACTGCCATATTAATAACCTGGTAGTTAATGAAGCTAAAACCCAGCAACTCATATTGGGCCCAAAAAAGGAACAAACTGTGCACCTGCCTAACGTCCAAGCAGCATCAGAGGCAAAGTACTTGGGAGTGACAATAGATGAAGATCTCAAATGGACAACGCACGATTGACAACCTGTGCAGGAAATTAGGTACTGGACTGTATGTTGTTAAAAGAATAAAAATCAATAAGTGATGTACCCTCTGCAAAAACAGCCTACTTTGCTTTATTTGAATCGAACCTTCGCTATGGTCTCCTGGTCTGGGGTAAATTCATCATCTGCAGGAAATCTCCAACGTGTGCTGGTAACACAGAAAAAAGCAGTGAGAACACTTGCTGACTTACAAGCCAAGAGAGAGTTGTCGACCAGCTTTTATCAACCTCTCAATTCTGACGGTTGTATCCTTGTACGTGCTGGAGGCAGTAACCTTGTGTGCACGAGAGAGGTGTTTCCCAGAGGATGTAACACACATCATTACAACACAAGACGAAGCGACAGATTTTCATCTTCCTGGGCATCGACTTTCTCTATTTGAGGAGAAGCCCTCTTACATGGGTTTAAAACTGTGGAACCACCTGCCAGAAGACCTGAAGGGACATGGTGCGGCAAAATTCAAGAAGGAGGTGAAGCTGTGGCTGCTGCAAAATCCATTCTACTCGTTAGAAGAATACCTGAAACAGAGGAGCAAAAACTAACAACCAAACTGGACATTTACCTGTAAATTACATTGTTTTTGTAAACTACGCAATTGTATTTATATGATCTGTAACAAATTTTGACGCGAGGTCTTACAATTCTCAAAGAATTTTGTAAATAAAGAATTTGTCTATTGTCTATTGTCTATTGTCTATTGTCTTCGTACCACCTACAAAAAAGTGCTTAAGAACTTATTATGTAACAGCTCATTCAGTGGGGAAACAAGTAAAATTTAAAAGGTGTCAAATCAGGGAATGAGGCAAAAAACCTCAGCCAATGTTTTTACATTATTTATATAGTATATTTTAAATTATAAAGAACTAGTTATCATGATGATTTAGTTAATTAAGTTATGATTGTCTATCATATTAGACTGTATTTATGATAACACAATCATAAGGAACGCTCCCAATATTATTTTTTCACATGGCTGAGCTAATCACCCACCCCGATAAAAATGAGGTATTATTTTAAGTAATAATAAATTCCTAAAGTTACCTGGTTTTATATATTTTATATATATATATATATATATATATTTTTAATAAAATATATATGTATATTTTAATAAATTACAAGAATAATTAATGTTCTCATATGCTTAACCCTTCTGGTGAGGCAGTTTTTATTTGATGTAATATTAATAAAATAATGTCTTTGCTACATTTCGTGGCAGTACCATATGTGGTGGTTCTTTTTGTAATAGCACAACTGTTACAATCTCATTCTTTGTGGCAACATTATTTCTCGTATCTTCAGATTCTTTGCTTCTGGATTTTGTGGTGGTACTTTTCAAGATAGAGTTTATCAATTACTCACAATTTTTAAATTGCCCTATCCACTGATAGAAATTTCTTTGGCTCATACAATGTTCACCATACATTTTTCTAATTCTAGAGAATTTGCTGACTTTTCGCCTTTGTGAAGTAGAAAATGAATTTTGTGGAATCAATTGAGTATTTAATTGAAATTTTAATTAGTATACTTAATTTTTATGTTATAACATAACAGGATTGATTCATCTGGTAATTGAAGCTCATCTCAGTGATGCTAACTAAAAATACAAAACATATGTTATCAACCATTTTTTTCTCTGTACCAGTTTGTCTTCAATTATTGAATAGGTTCTATATAAAGTTTGTTTGACCAATATTAAACCACTTTGTATTAAGCATTTCAGTAAACAAGGAAGTTTTTTATTTTTGACTAGGAACATTTTACTTATTGCAAAGTTTTAGACAAAGTTAAAAGCTTTTTTTGTTTCTAACATATTTTTCTTCGTTTACTTACTCACCCCGGAAATGGATGCAAACCTAAATTATTATTGAAAGCACACACATGCTAAACAGCAAAGAATCTAATAGAATGTAATAGTTTACTTTCTACTATTTTTATGATCATTCTACTATAGTGGTATTGTAATCACAGTGAAGATAAAAAAATATTTTAAGTTTAATAAAATTAACTGTGCTTAAAGCAATAAGTTATTTTTGTCTTCCTTTGAAAAAATATTTTATATATAAAAAGAAAAGACTTACTGTAATAGTAATAAAAAGCGATACTGTTAAGTGTATATTTATTTTTAAACAAGCGACATTCTTAGAACCTAATACATACATTGAAATTATTTGTTAGTCCATAGGTGATTTTATCATTTGGTGTTTCCAAGTAACTCGCTTTTTAACCATTGTCAATGTCACTGTCACTGTTTTCACTGTGTGATGAGTCATCTCTATGGTTTGTAACAAAAGGTTCCATTATGTCATCTCTAACAATTTCTTTGCCCAATCGTGCGACTGCAGATTATCACTGTGCCTCACACAGTTTTCCTAGTCATAGCGGGGGTGACATTATCTATGACTTCTGAACTGTTCCAAACTGACTCTATCAAGAGATCACACAGATGCACAGACAGAAGATGACATGATTTTAAGAAGAACCTATCAGGTCCTTAATAACATGGCTTCAAAACAAATATAAAAATATATTTCATTAAATATAATGTATTTGTCAAAAATGAAAGCAGAACATATACAAATCGTAAATTGTACAAATATATTTAAAAAAATATATAGGAAGAAAGTAAAATTGATAC
>NW_025788148.1:0-11123 GCF_021130785.1 Homalodisca vitripennis
ATTTTTCTGACAGTAACCTTACTTTTAAAAAATGCTTATTTGAAAAACACCCAATTTGTTGAAAGAGTTCAGAAAAAAACAAACTATTTTTTCAATAGGGACAGAATTAAAATAGAAAAAAAAATTTAATCCCCATGAAATACACAGCTTTTTTAAACTAAGGTTTTTCATTTCACAAATTTTTAATACAAAACTATAACACGTTTTAAAAATTTTTTTCTTTTTTTATTTTGTATGGCTTTATATGTTTATTTATTTCTGAAATAATTTTAATATGGTTAATGTTTGTTCATTTATCTGCATTTTATAACACCACTCTCTACATGCCATAAAATTTTGATAAAAATACTTTACTTTGTAGCCCCACCCACATGGGGCTATAATTTTTTTCTGTTTTAAACAATAATACAATTTGCAAAGTTACTATTAACATTACAAAGTAAAAATATTTCAATTTAAAAATATAGATTACCATCCCAATGCATCCCGAGACAATGGTGGGCAATTAGTAAAGAGATCCCTCCACACGACCCGACCTTGATTGTTCAGTAACTGAAAAAGGGACTATTCACGCACCCCTGGAACTGTTATAAATTAACAACTTCATAATGTTGTTTACCATAAGGGCCCACCTTGTAAAATGTCCCAGTAGTGAAAGTGCAAGGTTGTGTTAAAAACCTCCCTTTTTGTAAACTTTTTTTTAGGAGTTAAAAAAAAAGTATTGCTCTTTTTAATGGATTTAAAAATAATTACAGGGGGGGTTTTGGGTGGACTTCAATTCACAATAAAAACACCAGCTAAATGCTTTTTCCCTTTGTGAACAATCTCACTTACACAATGAAACCAAACCCTTCTTTTTTTACCAAGACTTTAAATTTATTTTGAGAAAAAACTGTTGTAAAAATCTTTATAAAACCCTACAAAAAATATATTTTTAACGGAAAAAATAATTAAATATTAAAATATATAATTCAGATATACAGTCTTTGTTAGAAACCAGCAAAAACAATTAAAAACAAATTCTAAATACAATAAATTTTAAAAATTTTTAAAAAATTTAAAAAAATTTTTACAAAAATTATGGTAAAAAATTTTAACAGAAAAATTTTTTGGCTGCATTGGAGGGCCCAATTTAACCCTAAAACTATAATTCAGTTGAAAAAGGCAAACTTTAACTAAATTTTAAATAAAAAGCTAAGACTAATTCTAAAGCAGGGTTGTTTAGTTTTTTTTACTAGATCCACAAAAACTTAAAAAAAAGTTACTAAAAAAACAAAAATTTAGAAGTAAATTATCCATGTACTTTTGGGTTGTTTACATGATTAGAGAAAAAAATTTTGGAATTTTTTCCAAATCAAGCCTTTAAGGTAATACGGGATATTTTAAAATTACAACTAAAGCATACATTCAAAAAAATAAAAAATTTTTTTAGGGTTTTTCTATTTTAATACTAAACCGGTGTTTTAAAAAGTCCACCCCTCCCCTATTACCCTATTAATATTTTTTGAATAGAGATGGAGTGATTTTTTTGGGGGATGTTTATGTAACCAACTGATGAGTTTTTTTTTTTAAAAAATTTTTGACTCCCCCCCCAAAAAAATAGGGTTTTTTTGGGGTAATTTCTAAATCTTTAAATAGGAAGTGACACCTCTTTTTAAAAACGTATTAAAAAATAAGAATGGCTTTAAATAGAGGGTTCCCAAATTGTTACTCTATAAAATTTTGGGTTTGGCTTTTTAAAAGTTTTAGTTTTCTTTTTTAAAACCCCCACATTAAAGTTCCTTTTTTAAATTTAAATTGTAAGGAAAAAAAAAAACTTTCGCTTTTAGTTATTTTTAAAAGAACTCTACACAAAATCAAAAAAACAAGTTTTACCAAAATTTAAACAAACATGATTAACACAGCATTTATTACAGTTTGTTTTGTTTGACTGAAAACCCATTAGGAAGCCCGGGGAATACCGATAGGGGTTTTGCCATGTCATCTTTATTGTTTACCAGTTTCCATGTGACCAATAAAATGGCCTTACAATAACATTTTAAAAAACTGTGGAGGTTTTATAAAAAAAACCTCAAAAATTTAATTGGCCACCAAATTTGTTAGAGTAACAAATAGAGACCCCTTTGTTTAAACCATTCTTCTTTTTTTTTAAGAAACCCATAAAAAAACCCCATTTCCCGGGAAGGGGGGATTCAAAAAAAGTTTCTCATAAATAATTAAAAAAATTTCCCCATTTGGTTTTATATAAAACCCCCAAAAGGGAAATCCAAAACCCCCTCTTATTTATTAGAAAGTTTAAAAAAAAGGTGGGGAGTGGGACTTTTTAGACACCAAGTGTAATTAATTTTTAAAAAGAAATATTTTTAGTTCAAAGTACTATTCTAAAATTATCCCCATTTTTTCTAGGAAAAAGGGAAAAAACTATCAATACCCAAATATTTCTGTGTTCTGAGAAAAATCACCCCCCGCTAACATGGCGACCAACACGATACCCAGAGGGCCAGATGTCTACAGGTTGGCTCCCGTAGGGCCGCAGGAAAATTCCGGGCCCTGTTGGTGTGGTGCCACCCTTCTTGTCCAGCAGTCGCTCCTGTAAATTTTGGAGCCTATCAAAAAATTCATATCATGATGTTCATTTACCAGCAATATTTTCATACATGTTTCCTTTACTTTTTGTCCCAAATTTAAAATTTTTCTATTAAAAAAGAAATGTACAAAACCTTGCCCCGATTCTGAACACTGTCGCCATTCCAAAATCTGGGGATTTTCAGCTTATCATGTTCAAACTAACAGGAGATTTTCTGGCTTCAGGTTTTCTGTGTGCGATGGGCCCTTTTCTGTGCAAATACTCCCGAAAACCACCAGGAAATATAAGGGCAAACCCACAATAGTAACTAAAATTTATATTTACTGTCTCTAGCCCGGGAATCATTTTGCATTTAGTGGCCGGGGCCCTTTCCCGTTTTCTGCAAAAAAGTAATTTTTTAAAAAACACAAACAAAATACATTGCTAAATAAGCTTTTGTTTTTGAGGGCTTTAATAATGTTTTACTTTAAAGGGGAAAAATTTTAAAATTAGATAGTATTTTGCTGGCCCCAAATTTTACAAAAGTTTCCAAAAAGCCCCAGACGTGTCATCAAAAAAGAAATGTAACAAAAAGTAGATTAAAAAATTAAAAAAACCCCGGAGGTTAGAAAGAAATTAAAAATTTTTGTTGGTTTTTAATAGAAACTTTAAAAAAAAAAATTCTTTTTAGTATTGTTTTCAATAATATGTATTGTAAAGGGGCATTAAGTCTTAGTTTGTAAAAGATTTTGGTTTTATTTAAATTTGTTAAATAAAAAAGCTATTTATTATTTACAAATAAAATATGGAATAAAAATTACGATTTCCCCTAGAAGAGATTAATCAGTGCAAAACACTCTGGGCCCTTTTGATCACGCCCAAACCACTTTCCTTTTTAATCCTCCCAAACTTTTCATCTATGGTTTAATTAATAATATTCTTCACACCCACATTTTTTTTTATTCTTCAGTAAGGGTCAGTACAATACTAAAAAAAAATAACAAAAAAAAAAACAAAATACTGGTAGAATTTTATGAAAAATAACAACTATTTACACCGTGCTGTTTGCCCCAAAAAATCTAAAATCATTTTGATTCACTTAAATTAACTTTATCTTTCTAAATACTATTTTTGCGTACTGGCTTTTATTCCATAGAATAATTTTTTTAGTTAAACAATATTAAAAATTGTTAATGAACAAGTTTGGTAACCCTCACCATGTGCATCTGCCCCCTGCTGCTCTGTTAAATTTTAAGTATTAATTTTAAATTTAATTATTATTTAACTTCATCACCTATTTGTTATTTTATTAACTGACAATTCATCTGTTGTTTGAGAAAATTTTATTGACAGTTATTATTGTTATTATTTGTTGTTTGTTATTGTTACTTTTGATACTGACTGCTGTATACCTATTGTAGCTACATTGTGACTTTGTAATAATGAAACCACAACAAAATGATTTGAATTTAAATCAATCAAAACATTTTAAAATTCACAAATAGCCTTTCCAAACCACAACACTTAAAATTTTGAACACACTATTCTGTAATATGGCATGGCTTGCAAAACTATAAATACAATTTTAAATCAAAAATAGTTTGAATCTGAAAAATAATTCATCAACAAAATTAAAGGATTATCAACATATAATGCTTAGGCTACTAGACAATTTTGGAAAATTTTGTAATGCTTTTAAATTAATTATCTATGTCACCTAGGGTATGGTTATGACTATGGTAAGCAAGTTTGGATTCTATATAATTATTAGCTTATATATTATTGTAACCCGTACGAACATAGTCTGATGACATTTGAGAAATTGTCATATTTGCTTCTGACCACAAGCTTTTCTTGCTACTATATGACTTATTTTACTATTGTTTTCTGCAAATAGATAAATGTTATCACATGTTTGTATTATTTCTTTACAGTATTAGTTGATCATATTTGTTAATTGTAACATATGTTCAATATGAATCAGAAACTTTTCCATATACACACCAACTGGCAACTGTGTTGAGCACACACGGGGTGTGGAGGGAGGGAATCAGATATATCAGCCACCATCAGACTATGTTCGTGCTGGCTGCTCTTTTTTACTATGCGCATGTAAATAAATGTATATACTGACTTTAATTTACTTATTAAGGGACAATTTCTGTTGTACTAAATTGATTTAGAGTGTACCAAATAAGACATAAGGTTGTCATTCTAACTAATATTTAACTTAATTACATTTAAAAACACAAAAAAACCAATACTTAAAAACTTTTATTTTTGTCAAGCCTTTCGATAGCAAGGCTATTTTCATCAAAAAAAAGTACTTTGTTATTGTAAGTAAGTTAATAGTAGCCAATTTCAAGCTCCATCTTCAACATTACTGACTTATATTTGTTTACTTTTTAGCGTCATTCATAAAAAATGCTCATTATGTTCATTAGTTGGAAATCAGATGTGCCACAGAGAAAGAAAGAGAATAAAATAATTCTACACTTGTTTGAAAATGCTACACAATACTACAAAAAGTGCCAGAGCTTTAAAATTAACCTTAAGACATCCAAGAAATAAAGAAACATTTAATAAAAAAAACTTACCACCCCTGATAATAACTGTTTCAAGTACCTCTGAGCTTGCCAAGACTCCATTTCCAACATCTGGTTTCTACAAGTAAAGAGACCAAATAAAAATCTAATTAACCAAAAATAAATCAATAAAAAATAATTGAGAAAATAATATATATACAACATAACAAAAATTTGTATGAAAATACATAAAATCTCTTTACTTAAATTAAAACAAATTAATATAATTTAAGTAATAATTAAAAATAATTTTAAGTCATTTGAATAAATCAATCTCGTTAAAAACTCAAAAAATCACCATGCTCATACTATTAAACAAAAATCTTAATGTAGAAATTGAAATTACTTTAGTAAAAACGACAAAAATCAAAAGATCCAAACCTTCCTTCTTCATAAAACGTACCGATCTTATAAAGAGTTCTCCTCCAGGAGCGTATTCCAGGAAGATATAGCCCACTGAGCCCTCAGTTCTTTGGCCGAAGTACTTGAATGTGGGGATCATTGAGCATTCTGTGTATAGCTATCTCCTTCTGGACGTTTACACTGGCCTCTGGATGTTCCTCCAGATTTATCACCTTCATGGCCACAGCCATCCCATCATTCTTGTTGATCAAAAGTTTCACTCTGCACACCCAAAACACAATTGGTCACATATTAACTCACCATTATACTATTAACCAATAAACATATCTGAAAACCACTGGTTTTTATTTTTTTATTCCTCTATTAATTTAAATTTTCAGTAAAACATTGACCCTGACAGTAGTTGCTAACAAATGTTTATCCTATTTTCTTTCAGTAGTGCTTCCAAAAAACTTCATAGAAAATTGTACCTTAAGTCACATTCAAACTGACAATCTTGTTCAATTGTGGTGTGTTAACTCAAACCCCCACATACAAGCAACAAGAGTTCGAATTAGAGAAGTTTTTTTCAATAATTGTTACAACAGTCAGTCATTTCTTGAGTGTAATATATCCATGGCTAACCCCAAAGATAAACATCTGACCAGGTTTAACCACAAGCAAGCAAACAAAAATAAGTAAACACAAAAATAAAATGGCATTTTCTGGGAGAAAAATAAGAAAATTACAGCTGTTGATTATAATAAGTTCATTAGTAGTAACTAAGACAGATGAAATAAAACAGTACTTCCATCCATACAAATCCCAAAAATAAAAATGTTGCAGCTTCATTCTATTAATTTTTACAAAGTAATTATGTTTTGTGTAATTTATTACTACAATTAATTTTAATGGGTGTATATTTGATCAAACTTATTGTTAATCTCTTTATCCATATACATGTATTATACCCTAATATATTAACTATGTAAAAGGAATAGCCCCTAAAATAAATGTAGGGTTTTTAGTTGATTTGACTTACTCTCCATATGCTCCTTCACCTAACGTTTGCATTATCGACCAATCAGCTGTAAAGTCCATGGTCACTTCTTAATATGAAAATCCTTGTGAATTAATTCTTAGGAATTGTACACGTTTATCATCTGATATCCTGAAACAAAAATTAAATAAGAAATAATGTTGCAAGTAATATATTAATCTTCTGATAATTAACTAAAAGCCTTGGGGTTGCTGAAGTTTAAATAAGTGAAATCTTTTAAAGGTCAAATGATGATTTTTTACAATGTCTCTAAAATAATGTAAAAGAAACCCACAAGCGATTATTTTCCTAACATCTCTGATTTTCAAAATACTCAAGGTGACAATTTTGTCATTACCATTGTTTAGTTTGCTTGCTCCCAGAAAAAAATATTGATTAGAATCAACAACAATTTGGTGTAGTCTTTGTTATATTCAATGCAATAGCAATAAAACTTTACTATCTTTCTCCTTTCATATAAGTTTTTCTTTGTAATTGACATTTCCTATCCATTAATAACATAAAATTGGATTTTTAGCAATGAAAGAGCTATCACTTCAGTGTCACATAAGTATAAAACATCTTTTCCCCACAAATAATTCTTCTTCACTATAAAACACCTATAAAATAGGTTTTGCAGGCTTTCTTCAAAAAAATGGCAAATTTCATTCGATTTGAGTGTTACAAAAAGTTAAATAATATATAAACTAGAACAAATTAAAAATTAAGCTAAATAAAAAACATTAAACAATTTTTGTAAGTGTTATAAGAAGTGGTTTTTACTTAGCTAACAATCGTCACAGTTTATGTCAAGTGCACTAATAAATAACAAACAGTCATCTTAACCCTTTGCGATCGGATGGCCAGTCAGACTGGCCAAGTTTTACTCTAAGACAGCTCAGAATGACTACTACATGAGTTGTCCTCGCCGCTCGGGTGGCCAGTGTCACTGCCCACGGCGATCTCTGCGTCAGCTGTTATTCATCCCTAGCGGCCTTCCTCCTCCAACTCGGAATTATTTCGTAGTAAAACCTGCAATGTTTACATGTGGGATTTAAAATTTAAATAATTAAAAACAAACTACTTTATAGCAATTGTTTTATTGCTTATACAGACACACAATAATGGAATTATAATATACATTTGGTTTACATTTGAAAGTGCAATAAATTACATACTTATAGAATAATAAAATTAAAACCTTATAATGCTACTAATACAATCACTATGGCCGACTTTGATTTCATTGTTCTTTTAAAAAACTAATATTACTTTACTGCAATTGTTTTATTGCTTATACAGACACACATTAATGGAATTATAATATACATTTAGTTTACAGTAATTTGAAATTGGAATTAGATAGCCTACTTATTGAATAATGAAAGAAATTAAAACTTTATATTGCTACTTATGCTATCACTGTGGCCGACTTTGATTTCATTGTTCTTTAAAAACTAATATTACTTTATTGCAATTGTTTTATTGCTTATACAAACACACAATAATGGAATTATAATATACATTTGGTTTACATTTGAAAGTGCAATAAAAATTTCATACTTATAGAATAATGAAAAATTAAAACTTTATATTGCTACTTATACAATCACTATGGCCGACTTTTATTTCATTGTTCTTTTAAAAACTAATATTACTTTTACTGCAATTGTTTTATTGCTTTATACAGACACACATTAATGGAATTATAATATACATTTGGTTTACATTAATTTTAAATTGGAATTAGATACTTATTGAATAATGAAAGAAATTAAAACTTTATATTGCTACTTATGCTATCACTGTGGCCGACTTTAGTTTCATTGTTCTTTTAACTTTTTGCTTGAGTGGTATTTCTCAAAACACTTGCCGATATGGAGCCCTGGATTGTTGGAGCATGTTTTGCAAAAGAAATTTGTTCGTTTTCTTTGCATCCCCGGCCTTCTGTCACTGCAAACAGAGCAGTCCTTGGTTTTGCCAGTCTGTAGAGGATAGGGTAAATGTAATTTTCCGTTAAGTCTTTCATCATCTACACTGTTAGACGGTCTTCCTCTTTTCTTCATATTCCGCACTTCCCCGACTAATTCTGTGATCAACATTTTTCTGTAACTTCTCTGTCTAACTTGATGTTGTTGGTCTTGATTGGCATTGTAAAGTACAAATGAATTGACGATGGCGGTTTCCAACAACCAGAGAGAAAACTTTCCTCCACCACTTGATCGACTTCCTGGTAAAAGAGTATGATGATATGTAGTGGTCCGCAAGATCAACTCCCCCCATGTACTTGTTTATAATTGCAAACTACAGTCGGTTTTTTCACCTCTTGTACTACGTTATCTTTTTTGCTGTCGCCTAACTGCCACGGTAGTGTTATCACCATACAGTGTACTTAGTATTGACATACCTTTTTGTCTTTCCACAGTAACAGAGAAAACTTTTCATCTTTCCTGAAGGTTTTTTATGTCCCCTTGTTTCAGTTTAAGCTTTTGAGTCTGTTTTTTGGCATTTTTTCTTTGTGGTTTCACAATTGCGGGTAGGCCATTTCTGTTTAACATTACAGTACCTGTTAGATAAACATTCCACTCTAGAAGTTCTGCTGCCAGATCCATATTTGTATACCACCTGTCAGTGAAGACGTGGAGGCCCTCAATGTTGCCATAAGATTCCTTAAGCTTAGCTACAAGATGTAGGACAATGCGGCTTGTAACTCCTAAATCTGGCCTATTCAAGCGGTCAGTTGTTGTTTTACCAAAGTATGGCTCAATAGCGCAGATATATCCAGTTGAGGACTCAGACAACACAAACACCTTAATCCCCCATTTAATCGGCTTGTCTTTATTGTAGACTTTAAAGACTATACGTCCTTTGAAGCCTATGGTGCTTTCATCAACACTGACTTCTTTTTGTGGGACATAATATTCTCTGAACTTTTTATCCAGATACGCAGAAACATTTCTTACCTTACCGGAACGAGTCAATGTCCCAGCGACAGGACCAGAAGGAGGTGGGCATATGTGCAAATTCCAGAATATTTGTAAGAATCTTTCCTTACTTAAAACATCCTTAAAAAATGGTTGATAGTCTACCCAATTTGTGGAAAAGTAGTCAGCCATTTCTGGTTTGCCGTTCATTCCCATATTTATAATAACTCCAAGGAAAGCTTTCAATTCTGAAAGTGTTAGTTCTACCCATGACCACCATACTGATTTCTTTTGTAAAGGTGTGTTTTTCTGAATTTTTTCAATAGCATATCTGTTTGTTTCTTTTACGATTTCTACCAATAGGCTATCAGTAAAGAAAAGCTGAAAAAACTCTAAAGGGGTTGAAGGTTTCTCATTACCTGCAAGTTGAAAACCACTAACCTGTGTCCAAATAAATTTGTAAAAGTTTCCATCACCTTCAGACCATTCTTTCCATTCTCTAGCCACGTCTAGGCCTACTATATTTCCATTGTCTGTCCGTCTAGGCCTACTATATTTGCATTGTCTGTCTGGTCTACTTCATCATTATGTTCAATATAATCTGAATCTTCTTCAAATAGTTCTTCAACAGTTACAAAGTTATCAAAATCACCACTGAAATTAGACTGTACATCACTGTCATGATTTGAGTCAACATCACTATTTTCATTAAACAGTATCTCTTCAAAATCGTCAGGGGACTAAAGGTTTATCCATATTGACAACTGTTAATAAATTGCATTTATCTAAATATAAATAACTGCACGATATCTAACACAATAAACAAGTAAACTAGGTTAATCACAATATTTACGACACTTCAACAAATCTGAAATGCTCCCACTGTCAAATGGTACTGGACAAACACCTGTTTATTTCTAGTATTCCTCAAATCCAAGATGGTTAAATGTAATGAAACAGATGTTTCATTTAGTTCAATGTTTACTCGATAGGTTTCAGCACTTTATAGCCATCTTAACGCTGATAAAGTATTTCTAAATGCAGAATGTATTTCTTGGTCAGTGGCACTGGCCATCCGACCGTTGAAGGAATTCTATGTTGGCCAGTCTCACTGGCCATCCGAGCGCCGGGGACAACTCAAGTGAAAAACTAATACGACTTGATGCGCAGATGGCTGTGGCCCGTCACACTGGCCACGCGATCGTAGAGGACATACTATTACATACTGCATCCGATCGCAAAGGGTTTAAAACATATTTTATTGTTTTCCTATCATCTCAGATTTGCAAAATACTCAAGACGACAAATTTGTCATTACCATTGTTTAGTTTGTTACAATGGATGCTGGAGGGTTAATATAATTATACCATGTGTGTCCAAAGTTCCACACCTCCTTTTTAAAAAATAATCAAATAACGCTTCAGCACATCCTTCCAGCATAAGCTATAGGATTTTCAGCTCCCACCGCAATGTAGAGTTGCAGGAAGTAAAACTTTAAATCGCTGCATCTATCTTACAAACCCTCACTTTTAAAGGTCTTTGAAAGACAAATCCAGTGGTGTGGTTGCCATTTTCATCAAATAATCCTATAAAAATATGGCACCCTAAAAAATGTGGAGATTTTTCTGGGTTGACCATACCAGTGGCAAGGTTAATATTAACATTTG
>NW_025788149.1:0-10633 GCF_021130785.1 Homalodisca vitripennis
TTTCAATCTCAATGCAACTCGAACCACAATTGAGTATTTTTATTTGGGGGGGGACTAGAGGCCATATATTTTCCAGTGGTAGGACAGGGTTTTCTTTGAGACAGATCATTTTTGAAAATCAACATTGTATTATGCTTTTTGAATCTTTGATTATTGTTGGAATCGATTTGATATCTTAAGTCTGAAAGTTTAATTTGTTCATGTATTTTCTTGGTTATTGTTGGGATGTTGGGGAGGATTTTGTTTGGTCAACAGCCTTCCTCAGATTAGGAAAGTTGCTTATATTCAAAACTGGATGACATTGATGGTGATATGGTTCAAAACTGGATGACATTGATGTGATATTTTCAAACTGGATGACTTGGGGTGTGATGATGTTCAAACTGATGACATTGATGATATGTTCTAACTGGATTGACATTGATGATATGTTCAAACTGGATAACATTAATGAGATGATTGTTTTACTCTGTTTTTAGAAGTTTTTGTCGATTTGTTTACCAACCACTCATCAAAATAAGCTCTGATGTAACTCAAACTTTAATTTAATTTAAAATAAATAGATTAAGATTTTACGTTTTTGATAAAATGTATGGATTTATTAGATTTGCCTATATCCAGTAAAGACATTTTTTCTGGTGCCTATCACATAATGTCTCTTAATTTATATTATACTCACACCGTATTACTTTGTTCCTTTACTGCCAGTATCATCTTTTGTCCGAGGGAGTTACATTTAAAAAACAAAACGGGGTTTTGTCTTGTTAAAAATTCTTTCACCTGGGAACAATCATTTATAAAACTGCTTTTCCTGGTTATTTGCTGCTTTGTGGATTGACACTGCCACGTCCACCGCACCACCAGACATGAATATAATAGGAATTCTTACATCAATTCCTTCGATGCTTACGAATGTGTCGAGTACAAGTAAAAGTTATATTTATGTTTGTTTGTCAAATAATTAAGAGTAGAGTTTCAATTTAGTCGTGATTGGTTGTGAGGATAAGTATTGAATTAATTTATGTTATAGAGTTAGTTGGCTCCTGTATATTAGTTCATCAAATGAGGTAATTATTTGTATGTTTATAAATTAAAATGATAATTAATATCGGGAATTAGTGTTTAAATGATACATAACATACAGGAAGTAAGATGAAACGAATTTTTTATTGTATTTTTCATTGATTTAAACCAATTTAAACGGTTATTTCATCGTTAGTTTAGGCGATAATAGACTAATGGATAAAAATGTTCTTAAGAATGTAGTAAAAATATTACGTGAAAATTGTGATGAGTCCTGGGTTCAAAAGCTCTGTTTATGGAATCTATAGATTAGGCTCTAATGTGTCGTAATTAAAATATGGGATCTATCAATTTTAGTTAGTTTAGTTTGCTTTACTTCAAGAATTAAGATTGACTACTTAAAAAACAAATATCTTGCATTGAACCATGTCCTTTACTCCAAAGCTATTATTGATCACTCGCACAAACAAAAAACACAACTGTGACAAACTGGAGGGCGCAATTACTGAATAAACGTGAAACTTGATTGGCTCGATTGATTCTTGTGCCGGAATAACAGGCGCATCTAGACAACGTTTGTCCAAATAATGCGGGCAAATTCTAGGGTCAGTGGAAAAATTTCTGAAAGGACAACTTTGTTCACAGTGCGTTTAACTCTATAAGATTTTATTTTAACTTTGAGGAAAAAACTCTGGACTTAAAGAAGTTTAACTTTGAATTATCCATTGATTTATTATATACAATTTTCAAGGAAACTAATCCAAAACTTTGGACTGTAGGTAGTTTTGATTAAAATTATCCAAGTTTTGACTGTATATATTATTACTAACTTCTAATTTCTGTTGATAGGTTGGTTAAAACAATGCTATTTTAAACTAGTACAAAGGTTTTTGATATTCCTTAAAGTCTGAAATCAGTAATTTATATTGTGATAGGTATTTATCCTTCAGGTTCGTCATAAATATGAAATTAATATCTTAAGAGTTATAAAAGTTATAGAGTTCTATAAAGTGGGTGCTTACCGTTTTGGGTTGGTTCATGTTCATGTTGGGTTATGTTTGGTAAAGAAGTAATTCAAATTATTTTAGTAACATTAAGGGCAGTTAAGTAATATATTCTTCATTGGTTTGGGTGCAAAATATTTGTCACACGGACGTAATTTAGACTTGTAAGTTTGGTCAGGTGTTGTTAGCGATATAAATAATAAAAAATATTTAATAAACCTTATACCACAAATATTTACTGTAAAGATGGTTACATTGTTAAGGAGGGAAACCATGTGGGAATAAAAAAAAAAAGTGTTCTTCTTTCTCCTCTTTTCTTTTCCTTAGTTACTATGCAATATTTTAATTTTAAACGTCCATGTGTAGTGATACTTGTTTTACAGTGATTTGTATAAGTGTATTATGTGGGGTGTCAACTTCTGTGCGACAGAGACCAGTAGAGGGAATCAAGTCGCTGACGGAGTCGGAGTTGGAAGGATCTCCGGAGAGGACCAACGAGCGGTTGGAGGCCGAAATAGAGTGACGGAGTTGCGAGTGCAAGTCGCATGAGGCTCCACTGCTAGCAGCTCCCGGGATTGCCATGATCTCCACTTCTGGCTCGCCGTTGGTAGCCAGCCAGCTGGGGGCGGACCTCTGCAGCCACCGCCCCCCCCACCGGCCACCGTCATTGCCACCGCCGAACAACCTCGAGGAGAGCGATGAGGAAGGAATACAAATATGTAGGTACGCCCACTCCATCATTATTTTCAACTTGGATTTTCTCACTTACTAATGTGTTCTACTTTCGTTTTGGATTTCTCCTCCGCACCATAATGCCACACGCCTGTAGAAAGGTCTTTTCGTTGACTCACTGTGTTTCTTTTACGCTTCTTGGTACCCGCTGTGTTTGCTGCTGTTGGATCCAGTTTTGTGTATTTTGCTGTTTGGAATCGCGTGATGGTGACGAGTTTGAGTGTTATGTTTTGTTTGATGGATTCTTTAACGATGGAGAAAGTTTCTTAACTAACTTTGCACGAAATTAATGTTTTGAATGATATTTAGAAAGTCTGACTACGATTTTTCTACTTTAAAATGTCATATTCTTCTAAGTATTTTGTTTTGAAAACTAAACTTTCAGATTATTGCACCTTCTGTTTATGTTTCTTCGATTTAGTAGTGCACAACTTCCAGGATAGTCTGTAACTTGAAAAACCTAACACTTGCATACTCATATAGCTTAATTGGTGATGGGTTCATCGGATCATATGTATTTTTTTTCTAAAATCTAAATACACGTTGTCGCTAAATCATTTTAAACCATATTTGAAAAACCTCATGATTTCAAGTCTTTTATTATGAGTAAGTGCACTTATAATCCTGCTAACAAAAACAATTTTATGGTATGCATAAAAATCATAAACATTGGATCATAAGTAATGGTGATTTTCTTAATCAATTCTGCAAGCAGATTAAATTAAATAATGTAGTAACATTATCTGCAGTATAAAATTATTTTTATTAACCTTCGTATTGATCATAACCACAAAAATCAAAAATGCACTTCAGATCTACAAACTTTACGCTTCGGTAAATGCCAAGTATGTTTTATGTATAATATATATATATATATATATTATATATATTGAAGTATTATATATATGTATATATTATATAAGTTTATCAGCATGTACGGACTAGAAGCAAAATAACGAAAACCCACCCACCATCTGTGTGGTGAAAAAGGAAATCCTAACTTACCAATTCTCAGCTATTTTAAATGCAACACTCTGCAAAGAAGATTAATAAAAAAATAACATATTGGAAGATGAGGTAATTAATCAGTTGCCATACTGCAATAAAAGTTTATTGACTAGGTAACTGTTATGGTATTTAAAGTCCAGAATTTTTCTAACTGTTGTACTTTGAAACTATAATTTATATTATTGATTCAATGCACCCCCTTTTTTTGCTCCTATGGCACATATTTAGATTTTTGGTACATCCTGTACATAGGGATGTACATTAAGGTAAATAAGTCAGTATTTATTAATCTGCATGTAAATTGAGTGATTGAATTTTTCTTATGTCAGTTCTTATGCAAGAAAGGGCCATAGTGGTAGGTCCATCATCGCTATCTATTTTAAAACTTCTTTGTTTATATTTTTGTGTTATTGTGAATACCTGATTTTTACACCAAAATATTGATTTTCATTGTGGTTCAACAAAAATCTGTACCGCCAGAAAAATCAGGCAATATCAGAAATAAACTGTCAAACAAATGTAGCCGTCAGTTCAAGTCGCACATAGGCATTATTGCATGCCAATGTACATTGTATTTTAGTATTGGTTTGTATTTTGTTGTGCAGGCTAATACTTTAAAATTTTAGGCACGGAATGGTCAAAATTCTGTGTAATGGGAAGAGTGGGTTGTCAGAATGAGTGTTGGTTTCCTGTGTAGAAATGTTGCTAAACCTGGAATATAGAAGTGGATACTGCGGGTATCACAAGTGAAATTTGTTTAAGAGTGTTGTTACTGTGTTAAACAGCAGTATTACAACAAGATCATTAAAGGCTTATCATTATATTAGATTCCGTCGTGCATAAAGTGGATCTCAGTTCCACAAGATCCATCTGAAAACAGATTAGTCTTAGATACTGCTGTAGGTGTAATAGTTCCTTTGTAACATGTGAGGTAGTCTCCTTCTAACTACTGGTGTATTAAAATAAATATAATGTGTTTAGTTCAATAATATTCTTACTGAAACTGTACATTGTATGATTTATTTTCAAGGGAGTCAATTTTTTAGAACAATTATTTCATTACGATGTCTAATTATTTCATAATGTCTAGATAGTCTCTAGACAATTAATTACTCATTGGTATCTAGCAAAACAAGTAGAATATTTAAAATATAAGTAAATATAACAACAGTGAACAATTGAACTGGATTTTTTTTAAAGTTAAACAATAAATGTAAGCTGTCAAGTCATGGCTTCGAAGTAAATTTTGAACATCAATTTCTCAGTCAATTGTTTGAGATGTACAGCTGGGTTGAATAAAAAAGAAGAGGAATCAAGCTTTACAGTGTACCAACCTGATTCCCATGAAGACAAAAATAACCTTAATTAATTTTACACATAAAATAAATGAATACAGTTACATTGATCTTTGCCACTCTTTCATTGGCATACATAAATATTCAGTATAAATGTTAAAAACTGTGCTAGTGGTTGTATAATTACAAATGATTTGGTTGATTACACTAGAATCCTCAAATAACAGCTCATCAATAACCTTTATTATAGTTAGAATACTAGTAAATTCTATAATATAGTTAGTATTGGAATAGAATATGAAGTGGTGCTGCTAAGAATTGATTTATCTTTTGAGTTAGGATTGGAATTGGCCAATATATATTTTTATACAAAAATTCTATTATAATTCATTAAAGTCGAGCAGCTAAGAAAGTAAAGTGTAAAGTGGTAGTTTGCAGTAATGCTTTTGTGTTGTAGATGTCATATCGTAAAGTGATTCTGTCTATAGCTCAGAAATAACTTTTTTCCCATATTTCTCGTTTTGTGGAAGAGCAAACAGTCTCATACTGTTTCTGAATGGTTAGAATCTAATGAGTGTTCACAAAGAAAGAGAGAATGGTAATATAAATAAGAAATAATTAGAAATGTGATACATCATAACATTGTTTTATTACCTAACGTACGGCTCTTCATTTTTCAGGCTAAAGAAGATGCTGAGGTTCTCCGATCGTTGGTATTCCATTGGAAGAAGAAATTAATGCTCTTAAGGAAAAATTACGAGCTAATGATCTGCTTCTTCGAAAATACCAGGTAAAATGAACAAAATTAGACTTAGATTTGAAGATGAATTTATACTAAATTTTGCTGAGTGTAATTCACTGAGGTAGAGTTTGTCGCAAGCAGAGCTCGGTCTTGTTTTTATGCAGATATAGTCAATGTAATTTGTTTTGGTATCAGATAATGCCTCCGTGTACACAAGTTGCCTTTGATTGTTTTGTTGTCTAAAGCCACCTGACTAATCAGCTTTTTTTTTCAACTAAAAAGTGATTCAGAAGAATGAGTGTCATGCTTTTGTCTGCCAAAGTTTTGTGTCTTTTGTTTTAAAATTTAAAAGATTTCATGTTTTTATATTTTCCCTGTATTTGGGATTTGGGCCTTTTTATGGTACTACAAAAAGGGATAAAAACGCAAAAAAAATGAATCTGGTGTTTTTTTTCTATTTAATTTAATTAAAAAATACAGAAATAAAACTTCTTTCTTTTTAAAAAAACTGTAAAAGGCATAAATTTAAAATTTTTAAGTTAACGGAAAAATTTGTAAAATTTATGGTTATTTAACAAAAAATTTTATGTTTTGTAAAAAAAAAAATTAAATTTTTAGAGTTATTCTTTGCGGGACGATTGAGTTTCTTAGTGCTAAGCCTAGGGCATAATTAGTTTTGAATCTATGGAACCTTATTTGCCCAAATTTTTTAAAAAATTTCTATTTTTAATCAAGTTTTAAATAATTTTTTTTTATTTACTTCAAAGAATTTTATTTGTATTATTTTAAACATTAAATTTGGGCTATTCACATTAAAATGTGTTTTTAAACCCTTTTAACTATTGATTTTTTTTACAGTATATCCCCAAAACGAGTGTTTTTTTTTTTGTTGTAATTTGGGTTTACAAAAAGCCCTAAAACAGACGGGCAAAAATTTTATAAAGAAAAATTTTATCTTTTTAAATTATTATTTTTAGACAATTTAAAATTAAAATTTTCATATACGATAAATCAATATTTTTTGGGTTCTGTTTTAAAATACTAAAAAATCAGGTATTATAATTATTAACTACAAAACTAAAATATTTATTTTTTGGGAAAAGGAAACAAGATCAATTGACATTAAATAATGTGCCATTCTCAAAACCTTCTATCTATTTCTCGATAATAGCACAGTTATATTTTAAAATTTAAACTCCCTACATGGGCATTTTTTTTTAGTTACAAAGCCCTGAGATTTACGCGGGTGACAAAAGGGACTTTGCATGCATTAACACTTCACTCCCATTTTCCAAAACTTTATATTTTTCTCACACTCCCCACCTTTTTAATTTTTTTAAAATAAAATTTTTTTTAACTAATCTAAAAAACAGGGGACTTTTTTTTTTAAGCTGGTTCTTTTTTTTTAAACCAAAACCTCATCATGAATTTTTTAAAACAGAAAATCTTTTTTTAAAAATTTAACCCCTTTTAAACCCCCAGACCAAATATTGAGGGTAAAAAAAACCCAAAACTTTTTGACAAAAAACCAAACCCCCGGGGAAGAAACAGCTTTTTGCATAGTTGTAAAAATTAATTTTTTGCTATTTTTATACTTTTGTTTATTACACCCAAAATTCCAAATGAAATTGTATACACAAAAAAAATTACTGAATAAAAAAAAATTTTAACAGCTTTAAAATTTTTTTTAAAAATATTATAATTTTTTTGGGCAAAAAAATTGATTTTTTTTTTAATTTAAAAAATTAGAAATATTTTTATATGGACACCCCATTTTAAAATTTTTTTTTGGGGACAAAAAAAAATTAAAATTATTTTCAAAAAAAACTTTTTTTTAATTTTTTAATAAAAATACATTTTAAAAACCCCTAGGGGGTAAAACAAAAATCATTATATTACCCAATTTAAAAAAAAGTCAAAATTGTTAGTATTTAAAAATTTTTATTTTAATAAAATACAATAAAGATTAATAACTCTAAAAATAGATTTTTGATTTCAAAATAAAAATGTATTAAACCTAACCATGGGGACTTTTTTAAACTCGCCCGGGATTTAATTCATTTTACATATATCTGCCGCGGGGGTTTCCTACTTTTCGCAGATATTTCCGCCTTTGGGGGTTTTTTAAATTAAAAAAAATAATTTTTCTTGAAAAAAGTTACAAAAAAAAACCCCCATGTATAGTCTATAAATAAATATATTTTCATTTTTTGCTGTAATCAGCATTTTCATTACTGTCACTATGCTACACATATTTACAATAAAAAAACCACTTTTGTTTAAATATTTTTTTAGTGTTGAAAGCCTTTAAACTATTTAAAACACATGATAATTTTCCCCCATGCTACATTGATAGAAATGTCCCTTCTCGCAACCTTGCCTGATTGATTTTTTGTTATCAAAGAGAATAATTTTTTTCTACTATTTTGCTTATTTTGTCATTTGAGTAAAAAAAAAAAATTTCATCCCCAAGAAAAAACGGTAGTAAAATCGGGATCATTATCTTGTCATCTTGAAATAAATCTCATTTTCACGTTACTTTCAAATTTTAGTAACCTTTAACATTGATTGTTTCAATACTGAAATTTTTAATTTATTTACAAAACAAACTTGTAAACAATGAAAAACAAAAACAACAATGCAACAGAATTTAGAAAACCAAAAACGCCGACGATTTGAAAAACCATTTTTTTCCCCTTTTCCAAATGACTGCCAACAACATTCAAAAAACCCAAAATAAAAATAAAAAGGGAAAAAAAAATGCTATCAATGCCCCCCCAAAAAAATTTAAATCTTTTTTATTACGAAAAGTCCCACTGTTAAAAGACACATTAAAAAAATTTCCTGGGGACAAAATGATAGTTGGAGGGGAAGTTTAAAATTAAATACATGTAGTTTTTTATAACCGAAAAATTAAAGTACAAAAAAATACTACTTAATCAAGTTGCTCTTGGGGTTTTCTAGAGTATTAAAAATTTTTCTAATTAATTTTAAAGGGGCTTATTGTTCTTTAATTTTTAAATTAAATTTTTTTTGTTACCCTTACAATAATCAACCCTTTGGGTTTAAAAGGTCCCTTATCAACAGGTTTTGATTAATAAAAACCTTTCAAAAAGTTGTGACTTTTAAGGGCAGAGACAGGCCCCATGGGCTTTTAAAAATTTACTTTTTTGAAGCATTTTATTTTTTAAAGGTTTTTCATAGTGTTATGAGAAATGTGAAACATATCAAATGGGTTTTTGGCCCTTGTTATAACCCGAAATCATTTTCTAGCAAGAAGGGAAAGGGTTTTTTGAAATAACAAAACAATCAATAACCCCAAATGTAAATAAAAAAATAACCTTTGAAAGGGGTTTTGGGCTGGCCAATGCGTAAACTTCAGATGTTAAAACTGAGGTTTAAAGAAAGAAATTATACAGGTGTTTTGAAAAATATGGGTTTCTGCTTAATATTTATAAAAAAACCCTAAGGGGATAAAAACTAATTTAAAATTTCCACAGTGTCATTTGGGTATGTAAACAAATTTTTTCCCCTTTGGGATTACCATGACAGCCAACCATGGGGGGAAAAGGCCCCAGAAAGGAAAACAAGGGAAAACTTTAAAATTTAAGCATGGGGCGAGTGATACCTCATTTGAAAGAGCTCCCCTTAGTAAAATTGAATGCAAACAAACCGCACTCAAAAAGGGTTTAAATTCCCCAAACCCGAAAAAGGCGGGGTTTTTTTTAGTACACATTGTGAAGAAAGTTTTTCCCTGCCATTTCTGACTGGATCGTCGGATTCTGAGGGCGGTTGGGGGGCGTTTCACTCTAATAACCGATGTGGGTTTTCCCCTGACTTTTTTAAAAATTAACAAATTTTGTTAAAAATTTATAACACAAAAATACCGATTTTTTTTTAGTTTTATTTATTTGTTATAAAATTATGACGTAATTTGCAAAATTTAAAAAAAATCAGTGAAAACCCCATTGGGTAAATAAAGTGAAACGCCGGGCCCAAACCCACTCAGAATAAAGACGATCCACCGTCAGAAATGGCAGCCCCATAAAAGTACTTTACTTTGGGCCCAAAAAAAAAAACCTAAAACAACCCCCCCATTTCGATTGGATAAACCTTTTGAGATGCGGTTTTGCTGCATTCAAAATCTACTAAGTGAGCTCTTTTAAATGAGGGAATCACTCACCCATGCTTCAATTTAAAAATTTTTTCCAAAGTTTTTCCCCGTGGGGGCCCTCCCCCCATGGGGTTTGGGAAGTCATGGGAATAGCAAGGAAAATATTTACATAGCCATATACATGGGGGGGTTTCAAAGTTTATAGATTTATCTCCTTTTGGTTTTTTTTAAAAAATTTTTCCGTACCCTTTCTTTTCAAACACCCTGGGATATCAATAAACATTGTTTAATACAATAAAGCCCGGTGTAAAAAAACAAAAAAATAATCACTACTTTCTAGAAAAATTTGAGCCCCTAATTTTAAACCCCCCTCCCGCTTAGTTTTTTCTTTATGTATTACAATCAAAAACAAAAAAATTCTTTTTTGTTAATTTCCTTTAAGAAATAACATGGTGTCTCTTAAAATGCAAATTTATTATAAAAGTAAAAAAATTTTAAAATTACCCAAAATGAGTTTTTTTATTTTTAAAGGGTATATTTTTTTTTTTTTTATTTAAATTTTTTTTTTTAAAAAAATTTTAAAGTTTTCTTTTTTTTTTTAATTTTATGTTTTAAAATTTTTAAAAAAAAAAATTTGTTTTTTATTTTATTAATTTTTTTATATTTTTTTTTTAAAAAAAAAAAATTTTTTTTTATTTATTATTAAATTTTAATT
>NW_025788150.1:0-11387 GCF_021130785.1 Homalodisca vitripennis
TTTTACTGTTTGTTTTTTTTTATATCCTTTTTATTTCATAGTCACAGTCCGTGAATCTGGGGATTATATAAAAAATGGCTGAACATTTCGTAATGGAAAAATATGTTTTAATGGAAGGCTGTAATGTGTTTTATAAAATTTAAAATGTAAATTCTCTTAAAGTAAATATTTAATTTAAAACATGCCTTTTTTATTTTCTCATTTCATTCAGTTATTAATTAAATAAAAAACATGTTTATTATATTTGTAGTTTTAAATAGTAAATACTGATAGAACATTCAAATCATATTCTCCAAACCTTATTTTTTCTTGGCTCTGAGATTGGATGAAACTGTAAAACTAAAGTACTCATGTGTATATTATATATGACACCGGGAGAATGGTTTGTAAGGAGAACTACACTTGAATCAACCTTAAAAAATCCTAGCCATTTAAAGAATTTTATAAAGAACTAAACTTTTATAGAGATGAAAATATAAAAACCAGACAATAAAACTACGATTTGGAAAAATAGGAATTATTATAAATTTTTCAGCTTTTCCATAAACACTTTAGCATTCCTATGTACAAAGAGTTATGCTTAATAGTTAACTAATGATAGTTGGGAGAATATATAATGGAGAAATCAATTTGAAAAAAGTATTATTTTATTGAAAACAAACACCTAAAGTTAAATTTATGTACAATCCAGGAAGTAGTAAACTTACTTAGTTTATCCTCAAATTGAAGTGTAGATATAAAAAGTACATTGTCTTTTGTCTTGCAGCTTCATAATCCAGCTGACCCTTGTAACCGAAGTAGAAATGTTTAACCGTGTGATATTAGATTATTTTTGATATGTTTCAAAAGTCCCACCTCCTTACCTTAATGAGACAGTGATTCTTCTCTCCATCTCAGTGATAAGACAGTGTGACTCATTAGTTGGGATGCAGGTATACAATTAAAACATATTAACAAAAATATAGGGAACCTACTAAATAACATAATCTTTAACAAATAAAAACTGTCTCATGACAAAACATTTGGGTTGTTTATGCAAGTTGTTTTTATCACATTTTCTAAAATTACAGCCAGCTGTATGATGTTTCTCTCTATAGGTAGACCTATTTACAAAAAGACCCTGTGTGATTTGAATTCACTCAGGATGGGATAAAAGCCCACCGTACACTGTGATGTCGCCCTCTACAAAGTATCCCCTACCATTTCTCGGCATTCTCTCTATTGGTTCTTCTGTAGATCCGGTTCAGTCATGGTTTCATTCACTGTTGCGATTAGTTCAGTTGAAACGCGTCAAGTACCGAGTTACTGAGGATTTCCCGTTTAGGTTAGAGCGTGTTATACCGGTCATCGTGTTGACTCGAACCAAAAATTAAATTGTCTGAATGTAACGACTGTGAACGAAAGGATCGCCTTGTTAAAAAAGTGTTCGAATATAGGATATGGACAGCCATTGTACAGTGAATGGATAGATACATAACAATAAATGTATTGTTTAAGGAATCTAGTCAATGTAAAAAAAGATCTATTCAGAAAACTGATTATCATATAATGTAATCTGTAAATTACCAGATACATTACTAAATATTTTAAATGTTATTTCTTTATAATCAATGGACTTGGATGATTGATATGCCTTTGATTTATCATAAGTAAGGTTATTCACTTACAAATGTTTTTTAAATAAATTCACTACAAATTAAAAAAGATATTATTACTGGTTTGGAAATTAATTATTTTTATAAATAACAAGATATTTTATATCCAAACCAATTAACTTCCACCACCTTTCATAATACTCAGGCTCCCTATTCCTATGTTGAGTTACAAAATTACGGTTTTATTCTTAATCGGTTAAAGCTAGATTTACATTAGCATGTAAAAGTGCCGTCACTTTTACTGGCTGTCAAGTGGCGAGAAAAATGGAGCGTTTGTAAACCTGAAATGGATGCGCCAACTATTAGTGGATATGTGAAATGGCACATCATTCGAACTGACGCCATCAATATTTGTTCCTACATATATTAGTGGTGATCACTAGACGAGTGGAGCTCCAGTTGAAATGGCGTGCCACCTGCAGTGGAACCGTTATAAACATACTAAACGTGGTCGCCCAGTCCCATTGGAGTGCCAGTTCAAGCCAATAGGTATTGTGTAGCTCAAATTTGGTATATGTTTTTTGAACAACATGATCCAGGAAACAAAAATGGTTTTTTGTGTAACAGGTAAATAAATGATTTTGTTGGATAAAAAATGTGTTGCCAAATAGTCTTTTTATTGTCTGAATTGGACTATTTCCTGGAAAGGGATAATTATTAAATATGTCAGTGAATAGTTTTAGTAACAGTATCAATATTGGTTAGATTTAAATTCGATACGGTTCACCGGCTTCCGAGAGAAACGATAGGTGGAAATTGGAAAAACAATTATGTTTTTTTACAAAGAAGAATGTTTGTTTATTCAAGTCGAACATATCGCTTAGGGTTGGATGCTTAAAGAGCTGCCGGGTTTTTCCTCCATTTCCCGGTTTGTGGAATCCCAGTTGTATATAGCCAACACATCGTTGTGATGAAAGATATTCGGCCTGTATTCCTCCCTATTCTTATTCAGACACCGTTACAGGTGAAGCAGGTGTTTAAGCATTCTTTCTGTTGCTCTATATGTGGTATCGAGTTCTGATTTGTTGAAATATTTGTAACTAATTGGGTGATTGACTTGTGTTGGAATATATCTAGAATGACAGAAAGTAACAATTTGAATTCCCAAAATCTTATTTAATAATTGTACATGAGGACTCTCCCAGAAACCCTAAATTTGGTTAAACACAGTGCTACGTGCATACATATATAGAGAATGATTATAAGACATTGGTAATGAGTGCAACTCAATGTAATAAATTAATGATTGGGAATACTGATATAGATAAAACATAATTTCCAAATTATTTAATTTCCCAGCGAATGAAATAAATGAGGAGAAAATAAACCAATACATGGAGTGATCTTACTGTTTTATAAATAGAGAATTGCAGCAATTGGAGAAACCCAGGTGAGTCTTAATACAATTTGAATAGTCCAAACATGTATTTTGGTGACAAACATCAACACAGAATCCACATTGTCAACAATGAGAGCTATATTAATGAGGATTTAAAATTGGATTCCACTGCAAGTTAATATACGTGATTACATGGACTTGGTTACCAAAGCCAACTATTTTTTGCAAAATTATATGTATTTCCAGTTATCTCAGAGACCCAAAAAGAACAACCAGTCTATGGTTTGTTGGATTTGTTAGTTTTTCGTTTAAACAAACTGATATCTTTTTGTTATAGGTTTTCCAGGGGATTTTAAGATGAGGGAGATAGATCCTATTTCAATTTTCTATTAACCCTTTCCGGGCCAGGCTGGCAATATATTGCCAGCCATAGATCGCGTCTATGAAAAGTGCCCTGGGCGGCAAAATATAGTCTCCTTGATATTCATCGTGTTTCTTAAAATTAAATAACGACGTCAAATGATTAGTTTTATGTTTTTTTTTATTCGCTGGTAAAACTATTTGTAGATAGGTGTAATATGAAATATCATTTTTTATTTTGGAGGTCCTATGTGCATTTTTATTTCGTAATTGTCACGTGACATTATCAAGCTGACTCTAGTCTAATTGTTGTTAATTCTTTATGCTGTTAGTGTAATCGTACTATATTGTATGCTGGATTCTTCTTCATATATTTTTATTTTGTGGGGTGTAAATATTAGTAGTTTTTTAAGTTGTTTACGTGCTCAGCTATTGTGTTGTAGTAGTTACAATAACTTGATCAATTTGCGATATCACGGGAGTGAAATTGTAAGTAACACATTTGTAATCATAGAAAAAGTGTTAAATAAATTTCAACAATAAAATGTTGTAAATATTTCTTGGTAAATAGTGCGTTTTTTTTAAACTGTATTGAAATTGTTTTATTGGATCCTACCGAATTATCTGTTTACTGATACATCCATAATGTGAATAATTATTTTAAGTTTCTTCTAACAATGTAAGGAGTCAGTTTGCTTTAAACACCTATAAAACGTTGTTGAAGTACAAATTTATGGCGTATTTATTATCAAAAATCGTGTCATATAACAAATTTATTTATGAAGAGAAAAATAACACAAAATTTTGCTAATGGTTGATTCCTTTCTAAATGTACAATATAATAAAATCAGCTTTCCCACATTAAAAATTATTTTTCCTTTTTTAGTTATTTGCAACAATAAAATAAAATTTTTGTATGTTAAATTCCATTAAAACATTATATTTTTGAAATTTTAAATGACTTAAAAACTATATCATATGAATATTTCTTTTTTTTTTGTTGATAGTATATATCTATACAGAGTAATTTGGCGTGTAACTTTTAGGCCATTCCTCTAATTTTTATGAAAAAAATATAAATTTTAATCTAAGAGGCTGCAAAAATCGCCAATTTATAGCCTGGCACTTCACTAGTCACGAAGGGGATATGAGATGTGAAAAAAAATTTTGCAACATCTTCATATTTGGTTTCCTGGCCCCTGAAAGGGTTTAATAATGTATTTGGTTGATTTATTCAGCTTAGTTTTAGGACCTAATTAATGAGGAGATTTATTTACTCAATGCATTCCATTTCAAGTACTGAATCGATACTTTAACCCTGGATCTGTTGAATGACTAGTGGACTTAAAAATGTTTATTCTTTTTCAATACGACTATTCACTAGATGTTTTTGTTACTAATCCATTTTAAAATCAAACATTTTGTTTATTTATTTATTTATTCAAACAATTTACATGAACAGCTACAGAAACAAGTTTCCAAAACAGCCTATCTTAACTAAGTATACAATAATATAGACATAAATAGTTAATGTACAAGTTATAATGAAAATAATATTCTGACAGGTCACGTTAAAAAATAACCAAAAGCATATTTTTTTATCTAAACTTAAACTAATTCTATGATTAACTCTAAACTCAATTAGTTTAAACCTTAAACAGGAATATCAATATAACTAATCACTAAATCAAAAAGGTTGCTACATTTCATTAAAAATACAACTTAACTTATCATTAAAAACATCTAGATCGGAAGCATAACAATTTAACATAATGCCTCAATATTTTTGTATATAGGAAAGTTAAAATGTGACAGTGTTTGTACACCGTTGGTATAGGAAAACAAATTAAATGTTCTTCACACTTCGTTACACAGGTACATATAAATGAAATGTTCTCTAAATTAAGAAACCTGACTATCGATAGAACCATTTAAAAACTTTGTGTGTTAAGGATGCTAATGAAAGTTTTCTTCTCAGAGACAGTTTAGGGGCAGCAAAAATGTCTTCTCAAATCGGAAGTAGGAAAATCAAAGGGACATGAACGAGAAAATCTTTTGAAATATAAATATCTTAGAAATTTGTTCTGGAGAATTTCTATTTTATCACAATCAGACTTGGTTATTGAATCACACACTACCGCACAGTATTCCAATTTGCTTCTGATTAAAGTTTGGTACAACCTTATTATGGCTTCTGTATCTTGGAAAGACCTAGTATTTCTTTTAACAAACCCTAACAGCTTATAAGATTCAGCTATCAAGCTATATACGTGATCATTAAAAGTAAGAGTGGAATCAAAGATTATGCCCAAGTCCTTTATTGTATTGACTGACTTTAACGGAGTACTTCCAATATGATATAAATTATTGATAGAAACATTTCTCCGAGAGTATGACATAGCAAAACATTTCTGGACATTGAGATATAATTTATTAAATAAACACCAGGAACTAAGTTGATCAATTGAGATTTGTAACAGTTGTGTATCTAATGTACTGTTTATTGGTTTGAATATTTTTAAATCATCAGCAAACAACAAACACTTGCAGTCAGAGAAGCAGTCTGGTAGATCATTAATAAAAATTAAGAAAAGAAGAGGCCCCAAATTTGAGCCCTGGGGCACACCCGAAGAACTGTGAAATATTGAAGATCTAGTACCAGAAATTGAGACATACTGAGGTCGATTTTTTAGATATGAAAGCCATCAAACTGCAAGCCCTCATTGAGAACCCCAAATTTAATAATTTATTTAACAGAATATCATGGTTAACTTTGTCAAATGCCTTAGAGAAATCTGTATATATTACATCCAGCCTACCCCCAACATCGAGTTCAGAAGAAATATTAAAAGAAAATTCCATTAGATTAGTCGCGGAAGACCGTTTAGGAAGAAAACCATGTTGCTCAGGCGAATTTTACTCCTAATCGCATTGAAAATTTGTTTAAATAAAAGTAGTTCATAGACCTTAGCAAATGAATTTAATAAAGAGATAGGCCTATAATTTTCTATTTTATCTTTATCGCCAGATTTAAAAAATAGGAGTCACCTTTTGCTTCCTTCCATCTGTGCGGAAAATACACAGGACGAAAGCGATAAATTAAACAAAAAACATAAAGGTTCAGCTAATACTTCACCACAACCCTTTACAACATACGCTGGTATACCGTCAGGTCCCGATGACTTTTTTGATTTCATTTCTTTGATTGCAATACGTACTTCTGATGGAGTAAAAGGTGATATTTTGAAAGTTATCCACAGATGAAGACTCACAACTTAACTGGTATTTGGAAGGAGAAATATCATACACAGAAGAAAAATAACCTGCAAAATGCCAATTTGGAATTTCCTTATTACTGATAGTATTACCCTCACAAGTCATACTCTTAAGTGTACCAATATCAAAGCCACTTCTGCTATTTATTGTCTTAAAATAATTCCAAAAATTTTTAACATTAGTTTTAATACTATTTTCAATGTTACGTATATAATTTCTATGGGCAAGTCTAATATTTTCTTTAATACGTTTCCTTAATTGTTTAAATAATTCGTCATGTTACATTTGAGTACTTTCTTTTTTTGGATAATTTATTTTTCATTTTTAAGTCATGTTTAATTTTCAAACGTAAACCAAACTGGATATTTACTTTTTACTACAAAGCTTTTCTGGGGTACAGTACTATCGACACAAGAGAAAGAAAACTTTATAGAAAAAATCTAAACAGTCATCCACACAAGTAAGACTATACATTTCAAACCAATTAATTTCTCTCAGTCTACAATACAAGTCAAAAAAATTCGCATCTTTAAAAACATAATATTTCTTTGGCAGACAAACATTTGTAAATTTAAATTGGCTACAATCACTCATAAAAGATATAGATAGTGGAGGGTGATAAGCATCTGGTGCCAACAGGGGAGACTCACTTTTTTCAACTTTAACATCCTTTAAGTTACTTAAAACTAAATCTAATGTAAAATTATCACAATTACGTATGTTATTAAAGGAGTTCAAATTATATTCACACAGGAGTGTATTAATTACTCCGGCTGAGGATCTAGCAACAGAGAAGTCAAAATTTGTACCGTTTATTCTAGAATATTAAAATCACCCAGAATTATGAAACCATCATATTTAATATTCAAATTATCATATGAATTACAATAGTTAGTGTAAAGATGAGCTGAGCGACCGGGATGGAATATACAGTAAGCTCACAAGAACCGTGCCTTGCGGCGGCGGCAGTGTCAGCCGAACCAAGAGCAAGTCAAGCGTCGTCCGCTATCAGTGGATGAGTCATCAACACAGCTGAGACAACGCCGTGTGCACTGCCAACAATACTCCTCCTCCCCGCTCTTTACCTGTCGCCATCTGATCCCTATCCTTACGAAAAACTTCATATCTTGCATCAAAGATTTCAGAACTACTTATACCGGGTTCGAGCCATGTTTCAGTTAATGCTATTAAGTCAAAATCCTCACCTATTATAGAGTTCATAAAACTCAAAAGTTTTCGTTCTCAATGCCGACGCGACATTTTGATAGTAAAATATTTAAACTAATGCTAATTTTTCCATTTGTAATCCCAAATATGCCCTTCCTATTACTATTAAATTAGAATCAATAATCAAAAGACGAAAAAAATTAAATAAACTCAAAGTACTGTTTGTATAGTAGATCAAACCGGTACAGACCGAGCGTACATCTAACTTTAAATTTACAAACAAGTATATATATATTATATATTAAAACTACAAACAAGTAACATTTTAACAAAGTGAAACAATAATATTTTGACAGAGTAAAATTCAGATTTTAACCCACAAAACAAATGTAAGACCCCTTGTGCCTCCCTACCAATACCAGTCCAGGCCAGCTCGTTCCCCTCATTGGTAATCACAATCACCCTACTAGCCCTCATCATCTTCGATGTTTCCTGACTTTCATCACACGCCGACCGAGCCCTATCCCCACCCAAACAATATTTAATAATTAAAGTCATTTTTTAAACTTACGGGCCTTCGCAAATAGTACCCTTCTTGCTGGTGCCACGAGGACAGGTTGACGTACACCGAAGAGTCCCTGCTAGATAGCCAGACAGGTGTCTGGTAGAGTAAGTCCCTCTTGCACCCTTCCTTCTCTCGATCAGGGCGTCCTGCGTCATCCCTACGAATGGAACTTGAACGATTAGTTCCGGATACGGCCGGTCGGCATAATTGCTGCCTCTGTTGGCGGCGATGACAAGCATCACGCTTCCGGCCTTACAGAAAGAGTCGCACCCAACGCTGTTCCATATCTCCACAACCTTCCTTTTCAAAGCTTGCCGAGGTTTCATTTGGGACCTTCAGGCACCCCAAAAATCTCCAACGTATTACGTCTCCTTAGAGTACTGCTCAAGATCAACCCTTGAACGGTTTTGACAGTTCCTTAACTTGAACACACAGCCCGGTTGTTTTCCTCCTGGAAGACTCCGATATCGCTTCCTTGTTGCTCGTTTCCTCAAGACGCATACTGCTGAATTTCGATTTAATCTGTTAATTTCAGCAATCCCCTCTGGAGCAGTGCCCCAGAGACTTATATACACCAGCCAGCGCCCTCATCACAACTCCTGATTAGTTTTGACCCTGTAATATTTCCTTTTTCATCTCTTCAAGTAAGGACTTAATATCTTCTATAGATACAGAACATTTTTACTGGGACTCGCACTCACTGAAGAAGAATCAGAAAAACTCCCTACTCCACTCTTTTCATTTTTTTGTACAAGCGTCCCACAGTTACCAGGGCGGGTGTGTAGTAAGCAGCAAATACTTACTGTCAATTTCAGCCTCCTTTAATTTCACAACAAAACTCCCCCCACCAGTGGAAAATATCCACGGCAAGACTTACACTGCACTCTTGTTATTATTCCGATCTAGCAACAGGTTTAGAACACTTAACACAAACACCTCATGTTTAGATATCATTTTTTCCAAAAACAAATTAATTTATCACGTGCACGATGATAGCAACACACTTTGAAAAATAAATGTAAACGACTGATTAAACCTAAATACATTTAAAATGGAAGAGCGGCGCATTATAATATATGAGTCAGAGTTATAGTTGAGGTTATGTAACGTGAGCGAGACAAGACAAACACCCGAACGCTCTTACTGCCAGCGCAACAAATAGGTGTTATCGAAAATCAGATTAAGAAGGACAAATTGTATATCACATTAATTGGGATGTTTCAACAGTTTAATTTGATTGTATTGTTCATTAAATAGTACTATGGTAATAAGTACAGCGCCGAAATTAATACCAAATGTTGGGTTTCCACACACTTCAAAACAGTATGGAAAATATAGGGATTTTTGTCATCTACATTCCACGGGGGAAATATTCGTTTGGGAAAAAGATTGGCTACCTTCAGAAATTCTTCCTCTACAAGAGCACTTGCTTCAAACATCTGTTTTATTACTCTCAGGTCTGAAGAAAGAAATCCATGCAAACATGTTTACCACCATTTCTGTAATGTCAAACGACTACAAGACATATCCAGAAAGTAAATGTACTGCATTGTTGTAGTCTACAAACATTTTTCTTTGAACAAAAACATTATCTAGTTACATTAGTATATATGCAAGCTACTTTTCGACATGGACATCATTTCTCTCAATGCAGATGGTGAACCAGGGTACTAATTTTTTTATGACATCCTCAGTAGTTTCAAGCCAACTCCTTTGTTCACTTCTCCCTTCACCTCCTCATTGTCCAAAACGTTTTTCTACCCTTGTGTAGCTTTAGGGAGGTAAAGAGATAGTATTCTGAAGGTGCTAGGTCCTGAGAATGGGTGGGATTGTTCACGACATTCCATTTAAATAAGGCAAGCAGCAGTTCGGTATCATGGTGCGGTCTTGCTTTTGAGCGGGCCACCACTCAAAACCTCCTAGGATGGTAGTTTGTTTTGTTTTTATATTAGTTGGACTCATGCTGTTGTGATTCTCTGCTCAGTCCCGTGCGTTGGCCTCACCTAGATCCCTCTCCTTCACGTCATTGGCTGTCTGGTCATGTGTGGGTCCGTATCGGGTCACACCCCTCCGGGAGCACATTAATCTTCTGCTCCTTTGATAATCATAAACAAATGTACGACTTTTTAAACTCGATACACCACTTGAGCACACTTATACGATTCATAGCTTTATCACCATATGCAGTTTTTACCTCATTATACACCTCAACCTACGGTCTCGTTGAGGAGGGGTGGAATCAAGCCACATGGCAGTGTAGCTAACGTGTCAAAAAGAAATCCTACTGGCCGTGAGAGTTTCAGTACACTTACTTTCTGAATATAAGTAGTATTCTCAAAATAGTAAAGAAAGTAATGAATATAAATTGAGATTAAGGAATGCTGACAGTTATACCACACCAATGCCAACAAACACCTTCTTTTTAAAAAATTATTCATTTTTAGCACCAAAATTGTTTAATGTATTACCTTGTGAAATTAGTAGTCTGTCGCTTATACCTTTCTTGAAATGTATTAAGGAGTGGGTATTTTCATTGCAGAATGTTGAATTTTTATTAAATGTAAATGAAATGTTTTTAAATGTATTTTATGTACTGTTTTGATGTCCGGTTTTATTGTACAAAACTAGTGGGAGGGATATGTACTGTTAATGGCCATGGTTTATAATAATAAACACTAATGGTGAAATAATAGTATTTTGTCTTTGTATTATGGGTTATGTATGAAATGTTGTATTGTTGGTTGATCTGGAAATGTATGTGTGGATGTAGGAAATTGTACAATGGATAGTATTTGTTTAAAATAGATGTAGACATAATGAGGATTATAATTTATAGTTTATTTTATATAATTAGTGTATGTGTGATTTATCTGTTTTATCTTGCAAGTATGAATCTGAATGAATTTTGTTGGAAAGAGGGTTTTAGGATTATGTAATATTTGAAGATGTATAATTGTTGTTCTATCACTGATAGTTCTTTATTTCTATGAATCATGTAAATGCCTCAAAACAGGCTCTGCCTTGG
>NW_025788151.1:0-11161 GCF_021130785.1 Homalodisca vitripennis
ACAGAAGTAGACTTTTTAAAAAGTCAAAAAACACCAACTTGTTTGAGCGGAAAACGCCACTATGAGTACCAGAAATACCTCAGACCTGAACAGATAATATTTTTATATGAGAAAGCATATACTTTTCTGACTGAAAAGTTTTTAGGACTTATGAATCTACATATTTTCATGGCTAGGCATACCACAATGATGTAACGCCTCAGCCAAGAATAACTCTCAGACCGGAAGATAATAACAATGACTAGAAGTAGTTACTTTTTTCAGAGTAGACTTTTTAGCCTAGAATGTTATCATATTGTTTTATTAATCGTAGGCATAATGCTAAAACGAATACGGCATCGGAATGTAGACGACCGAAGACGACTTTACGAAGCTATGTATTAGATATTACGCTTATTTTGTTCATGTCAGAAGACATATATAAATGCTACTGAAGCCAGTCTCTTAAAATACCTTAGACAGGAAGCAGATTACAATGTCCAGAAAGTAGACGGCTGTTTTGACCTGAAGTAGAATTTTTAAAGTATTTACATATGTTTTTTATAAGTGGGACACATATCAGGAATAAACTCTCCTTTTGGTCGTGCTGCTGTAATATTAATTACTACGAAATGACCCAGAAATGCTTCTTCCAACACGCCAAACCTCAAACTAAGGTGCCAATGGTAGTTGGTCAATTCTTTTGGAACCTTTTAAACCATGAACAACTGGAAAAAAATATTATAAACATTATTATAAGAGGCTACGTCATACCTAAATCGTATGTGCTTTCCTGTAATATCACTACAGACTTTGTATTGCTGAGCTCTCGGCCTTAAATATTGCATCATTCTTTATGAAAACTTTGAATGCTGCTATTTTCGAGTACACAAGGATGAAATGTTGGCAGGAAAATATGTGTACTTCTAGTGGTACTCTTAAAAATTGTTAAATGTAAACCGAACTCAAGCCTTCAAATAAATATCTATTGCATCTCCTATCATCAATATCGATAACTTTGTTGCAAAATGTGTAGCAGCAAGTTGGGTATAGGGTTGATTTATGGTATGTGTTGTGTATTTGTTCTTTGGTTCGTAATTTTAGTTACAGTTTTGGCCGTACTTATTTTCTTTATTTTTTGTGGCTTGCTGTTGTCTTCTCTTTTATTTTATATTTTTGTTCTCTTTGTTATTTTTTTTTCCTATTATCTTTTTTGTCAGTTAATGTTAACTATTATTGCCTCGCCCCAAATGTAACATAATCACTAACCAACAAGATAAGTTAAAAATTATAAACCACTAGTGTCGTAATGATTCTTATTGTCACAATTGCCATAACAGTAGAAGACCATTCAGTATAAAAAAGGAAGGGCAGTCGCGGGACTGACTGACATAATGTCGGAAGGTAATATAATGGGTTGTAAATACTATGTACTTTAAAACATACTATTTAATAACCCCAACTATTTAAAATAGTATGTTTTTTATACTTAAAAATTAATATGCGACACTAACTTCTCTAACATGATAAGATTTCTATTTCCTATTAATTTTTATTACCTATTATTGTACGTTTCATACGGTACAATGATCACTAAATACACTTATAAATTAATATTACATATGTTAGTAAATATTATTTACTAGAATGTAATTAATTATTACATTTTCATTATTATCACATATTAGTTTCTATTATGTGGTCAGTGTCATTTTCACTACAATCTTGCTTTTCCGAAACTAATACTTCATTTTCATTGGGCATTTTACTAACTAAAAAGTCGACTTTTATGGATTTTAAGAACTGAAATAAGAAAATAAAAATTCAATACAAATTTTCGATAAGCTTTCTTATAAGAACTGCATCATATTGATATTCGATATCCTGTTGTTACA
The DNA here is from genome assembly GCF_021130785.1 of Homalodisca vitripennis. NCBI lineage: Eukaryota > Metazoa > Arthropoda > Insecta > Hemiptera > Cicadellidae > Homalodisca > Homalodisca vitripennis. The sequence goes on from NW_025788151.1 coordinate 1,875, forward strand.
TATGTTTTTATCGTTTCACTTATTTTAACTTAACATAAAAAATCAACCTCAATGGTTTTGACTGCTTCTTCAGCAAAATTTGTTATGTAAACATCCATTTTACGTAATTTATTTTTAAAGGAATGTAAGATAAGGCCCAATTTAATTGAGTAAAGGTTAAAGTTATAATCAACAGAAAAACTATTTTTCTTCCAGGATTATAATTTAAACTACGGCTTTATTAACCTAGAAAAGATCTAATCAATTTTTACTTTTTATTCTTTTCTTTAAAACCCGTCAGAACGAAACTAATTATTGAATTGGAATAGGAATTATAATAACCGTGGTGATATTCCAATTTAGAATCCGATGAGCTTTAAATACTGCTATTAAATAATGCAGTAAAGTTAATCAATCTTTACTTTGGAATTCATTAATCAATAAATTAGTTGTTCGCTAGATTTATTCAAAACCAGTATTATACCATGTATTTTAGCCTCTTTGCTTAGTTTTATTTGTGTTAAAGTCTAAACTAATACGCGGAGTATGAAACTGATTTTATTGAATCTGCAAAACATCTACATCCATTGCCCGTCAATATTCATTTCAAACAAAGAGCGATAGTAACCTCTCACTTGCACGCCTGGATATCTACTGAACGGAAAAACACCCATAACATCAAAGTGGCCGCAGTTAGTTCCGCCCCCTTAAACGGCTACAGATCGAACAACTATGCGTGACGTTCCCGTGACGCGGAAACGAACGTTTTCTCTCCTTGCAAAAAATTATACAATTCATAGCCCGCCAAAAGAAGTAGTCATTTCAGTAACAAGACACGTTTAGATTTGCTAATTCGAAAAACCAGTAATTGATGGAAAATCTTACACGCAGTATGCAGTGGCTGAAGGTCTCAGGTAGCCTCGCAAGCACGCACTTCGACACTCACAATCTCGAGTGTGGGAGCTGCCCGGGACATCTGCCGTTTTTCGTCCAGGGGTTAATCTGTGAGCTCGTTATATATACTAATCCACTTTAGGATACAATTATAAATAACACAAATATAGGTTTATAAGTGCACTAGGTAAATTACTGGACGGAAAATTTGGCAGTGTCCCTTGGCCACTTGGTGTGTGTGTGTGTGTGTGTTGTGTGTGTGTGTGGGGTCTCAGTCTATGTTGATGTACAAAGACCCAAACTGCATACACTAACACTATAGTTAAATACACATATACGGAAGTTAAAAAAAACTAAATGCAGATTAGGACAATATATGATTTCAGTGTTACAGAGGTTGCAGTAATATGAAGGTGACCCCAACAGCTCTCATTCTATCCGTGTATGTATAGAGAGAAATACCAAAATCGCTAAGCGTAAGGATGTAGTGTAAACAACAAAACACTCCTTGTATGATCCTTTGACGACTGTTTTCGCACGTCTGCGTCTCATTGAATATTTCCTCCGGGCAGTTTGTGTTATAGCGATGGGACAATATGGGGCTGGCAGCGTTTCAGCAGTAATCCAATACTGTCTTTGCAACAACATTGGTTAACGGTGCGTCGCACTCGAACCTTCCGAGTGATCTGAACTCGCCCACATTTAAATCTTTATTCGTAAAAAACAAATTGCAATGCAAGCCAATCGTTTACATTTTTAACGACTGAGTTTTTAGTGGTCTGTCAATGAGGGATGAAATCGTCATTTCTGTGTATCTGCACGATTTATCGAAAACGAAATGACCCATTTGATCTGCAATTGTTGCGTTGAGCTTCATTTTCTATAAAGCCAACACTCGAGTTTTGGTGAGTTTGACGATAGGGAATGTCACCAATTTGGCAGAGCGTTAGTTAATATTTTTACATTCGGTCTTATGGGGTAACCGTGATAGCTACTAGAAAATAGTATGACAAATACATTTTTAAACAAACCGAATAAAATAATATGAAATTTTAACATGTCAAATATTAACACATATAGCCTAACTACTACAAAAAAAGAAGCCGTATTAGTTTTCTTCTGTTACAGTTTACATTTTGCTTGTCAATTATTTCTACTTTAGACAAAAAAAGTTCTGAAATTGCAACTCAGTAGGCTTAACAACATTTTACTTTTGTCTGTACGCAGAGACATCTTGAGTAAGAATTGTGTTATAAACCTTAGAAATTTAGTTATGTGTCCACAGTTAAAGCCTGGTGGTGTGAACCCGTATAATATTTTCTCCTATATTTTGTTAAATTTGTTAAGTATAAATTTTTCATAGTCATGAGCCGGGTCAAATTCTCGTGCCCCTTTCGGTTTTCCCGACTCTTTTTTTGTTATTAGTGTTTTATTTTGTTGTTGGTGTTTGCTCTCGTTGGATCTTCGAGGCTGTGGTGTCGTCTGCGACTGGATCGAGAGAGTTAGCGACTCTTCACCTCTCTGTTCAGACCGTTACTAGTGAAAGTTTATTTTGTTTTTACCCTTTTATTTAGCTTTTGGTTTTGTTTTGGGTTTTGTTCTGCCCCATATGTCTGGCCTAAACATGGCTGTGTCAAAAACTGACGAGGTTCACGAAGTCCAGCTCCAATGTCCGCCTCTCCCATTGGATTATTGGGCCGGGTCCTTACTCGGTGCCATGGCGGGCTACTAAGGTTGTCCTACCTGAGGACATTATTTCTCTGTGATACCCTGCTGTGATATTGTCTCAGTGTGCCTGTTATTTAAGTAATTGTTATCCAGATTGTTATCTAGTTTTAAGTAATTAAGTTTAGGTTAATTCTATCCTTTCAGGAACCATCCCTGCTGCCACATCCATGACTCCGGGTGATTTTTGGCTTTTCCTGTTTGAAATTTGGCGCTCTAAATTCTATCTAACTTAAAATGTTTAATAAGCTTTTAATTTTATCCATAAGTCTGGGTTGACCACTTTTAGGTTTTGTTCTCCAGGTGCACCTGAGTTACTGCAACCATTTCTGGGTCGTTTTGTCTGCCGTTGTCCCCTTGTTTTTTTTTCTCAAATATATATAATATATATATTATATTTATATATATATATTATATATCATTTTCTCTATGGCGGGCCATCCACGTTCTTTCTTTTGCCTTTCCTTGCTCTCTCTCCGTGAGTCGGCGCCCGCTCCGCTCCATTGGCGAGGCACGTTCCTGTGATTAAGCGTAGCTTGGTACGGGCGAGCGGAAGCGGGGGTGTGGCTCAGATGGTAGCAGGGCGTGGATTATGGCTTGCCAAGCGGTTTCCCGGGGTGGGAGCATTGTAATGATTGAGTTTTTGTAGTGTAAGTTAATTCCGTGTTATGATAGTATTGTATTTGTGCGAGGGTTTTTACTGGGTTTTTTTTTTGCCTCAGGGAAGTAGGTGCTGGGTACTCTTATTGCAGGCATCGTCAGTTGGTTGCCTTTTGAGTTGAGACTACTTAAGTTTAGTAAGTTAGATTGTGTTTGTCTTGAAGTTGATATGGCCGTCTCTTTTTTTTAGTGCCTGAGTATCTCCGGAAGCCGGAGCTGGTTTTTGAGGTCGTGTCTAGGGGGGCAGCAGGCTCGGTAGGACGTAAAGGGGTTGAGAGCTAAGCTCATGGGCCTGTTTGAACTTAGAGAGGACATGGGCAGAGAATCATTTTGTTTGGAAGATGCATTAGCTAGCTGCAAGACTAGGATGGAAGAATTAGAGGTTGGCATTGATTGTGGGTCACTGCCTTTAACTGGGTCGGCCAAGGCTCGTCTTCGGGCTCCAGGATTATTCCACTGGGTGCGGCTCCAGGGTGCAGACTGCTTAATAAGGCTCCTGGACTCACCGTTGATATTGGTGCCATGGGCCATTACTACTTCTGAAAAACTCCAGGTCAGCCCTGGGAGAGTCTAGGTGCACGGTTAGGTCCGTCAGAGAGAGAGGGGCCTCCTTTCAGGAGGCCTCCTACTTGGTCAATTTCGGCATTCTCGCATTGCCTGCGCTTGGAGGAGCTGGCCAGGTCCTCAGGGTGTTAGCTCCAGCGTTGCCGAGATTCGGAATTGGTATCCTATGCCATTTCTGCGTGCAATTGGAAGGTTCTAAGTTATTCGGTACATATGTGTTCATGGATCATGTAGGCTTGTGGGACGGTTGTTGGATGGCTCATGATGTCTTAGGTCTAATTTAGTTCAGCCTTTGCCAAGTTGTCCCACCCACTCTCACCTCTACTTCCAGAGCATGCCGAAGGCCGATGGATTGGAGTTTAAATCACCTCCTTGCTTTTCTTCAGGGAAGCTTTCAAAATTCAGAGAGTTTCCTGGAATGACCGATTTGGTACATATGGAAATTTTAGGCCCCCTTTGCTTGAGACCACTAAGTGACCGCCTACTAGACTGTTCTCAAGCGAAGAGCACATTTTTGACTGAGTTTCGATGCTCAACAGTTTTCTGAATATTTTAACATACCTGGTCGTGTCCGGAGCGTTTGCGAGTCTGAACGTATTATATCCGCCCACATGGCAGCCGGAGGAGACGCTTAGGCAAATTTGTCAGGCGTAGATACGAGGGGTGGCCCAAATACTACGTCTTGACTTAAGCGAAAGGCAACTGGTGGACATTATTCTGGCAGGGAATTCAACCTGGAGGGACCGTTGTCGCTTTGGTTTTCTGCACAAGACCCACGTCTTGGGCGGATCTAGACCGTCTCTGCATTTGCATCCAGTGGAGTCCAGGATGCGAATTTACCTAAGGGGAGAGATTGATGGGACCTCTGCCCAGTGAACCTCCCTCGGAAAGGTTCGGGTTTCAGCAGGGTCAGGGCAGGGGGTGCAACTCCCGCGTGGGCAACCCCAAAATTGTTTTGGCTTGTAACCAGAGGGGTCACTTGAGGCGGGATTGTCCTCGGGCACGTGGGAGTTTTGGTTCCTCCTGGACTAGTTAATTTCTTCCGGGACCTGGAACTGGACTCCTTGTTAACTCCGTCAACTTCGGCAAGAAAACCTAATATTGTGTTAGTAATAATATAGTTGCCGGACTAATTATGTCTAGGTAGCGTGCATGTCTGCTAGGGTGAAGAAACGGGGTAATAAAGTCAAACTATTGTAAGGTATCCACCAATAAGGGGGACCATTGCCTCCGCTTGGCTGCATTGGGTGTGAGAGCGGGTTGCTCGGTTTGCCCACGTGTAGATGTCCTTGTCGGAGATGTGAACCGGAAAGGCCCTTGTGGATTCTGCGTATCAGCACGCAGCCTGATAATCTTTGCGTTTATTCCAGGGAGTTGTCAGCCTCTGGTCTCATCTGTCAGGTTGAACCTAGTTCTGTAATTTTGCTGGACCGGCGTCTCGCTCTCCTATGACCATCACTCATGAGGTCTAGTTTAAAATCAAAATCCACCATTTTTTTTTTTTTTTGCTTGGGTGTGGCGGTTTTTGGTGGCAGGGGAGTTGTGTTTTTCCTTTTATCTTGGGGGCTGATTTTATTCGGAGGACTGGCATGGATTTTCGGACTTGGGCAATGGACGGTGTTTCTTTCGCATTTCTCGGCGGATGTCAATAACCTTGTTCGGATGAAAAATCTCATGGGGGCTGCCGCAGTCGAAGCGGAGGGAGATGGCGTTTCCATTCCTGATCCGTTGTGGCATCTGACCGTGGAGCAGGCTCGAGGGGCTATAAGGGGGCATTTGTTGCCGCTTACCAGAAGTTCTTACACCAAAACTGGGTGTTACGAAGCTTCTTGAGTACGAGATTCGCATCACTGATACCCGCACCGGTTCGTTCTCACCCCTACAAAACTTGCCTCCACCTAAAATGGAAACGCTGAGGAGCATCATTAATGAACTTCTAGAGAATGGAGGTTATCGAACCTTCTTGCTCAGGTTATCTCAGTCCCGCTTCCTGGTACCTAAGACAAAATGGTAATAGTCCAGAATGGTCCTGGACTATAGAAAGCTTTATTCCCAGATTGAGATTGACCTCGGTACCTCTCCCCGACTCTAACATTCGGCATTTGATTGGTTCTGGTAGGGCCAAAATTTTCTCCATATTTGAACTTAACCCAGGCTTACCACCAGATACCTTTGAAGCATGAATCTCGTCCCTCTCAACTGCGTTCTAGTGTTCCCTGGAACTTTATATCAGTTTACCCGTGTTCCAATTGGGCTTAGCTGGGGGAGCTCAAACTCTTACCCGATTATTAGGAACTCTATTTTCAATGGACGGTCAAGTTTTAAATTTGTATTTAACTATTTGGATGATCTTTCTTGTATTCTTGTGAGATGCTTTGAAGAACATTTGACCCAATTGGAGGAATTTTTATTTAGGTTGCGTGGTGCTGGCCTTACCGTCAACCCGGAAAAGGTGAGTTTCGCCCAACAGTGAGATTTCTTTTTCTGGGTCACCTTATTTCCAACGGGGCGTCTGAATAGAATCCAGCTCGGAACACAGGCGTTCAGGGGATTTATTCCTCCTCCCAAAGATGCAACAGGGAGTTGCACGTTTCGTGGGAATGATAAATTTTTACCAGGTCGTTTCATACCACATATTGCCAGAGTTGGCGACGCTCCTCTTAATCTGCTTCGCAAGAAGGGTGCTAAGTTTGAATGGGGTGACAACACAGCAGACGGTCCTTTCAATTGTTGAAAGGAAAAGCTGTCTATCCTGCCTCCTGTGTTGGGCTAGTGCCGGGATTTTGGTCGAAAATTCGTCTTACAAACTGAAGCGTCCTCCTTGGCTATTGCGGCGGGTGTTGTCTCAGGAGGTGCGATGGCGTCAGGCAGCCTATTGCTTATGCTTCTGCCACATTGACACCCTGTGAAAAAAAAGAAGTCATCTGTTTTATGAGCTGGAGTGTTTGGCTGTTGTGTTCGGGATAAAATAAATTTCGAATGTTTTTAGCACCATAAAGAGTTTCTCCTTGGCAACCGACAACCAGGCCTCTATCTTGGCTCCCTCGCTCATCCTCGTCAGATTGGGAAGATTCGGACGTTGGGTCAGTTCAAATAATCTTCCCTTAAAATTTACTGTTGCAACATGTGCGTGGCACGCAAAATATCATTGCCGATACGCTTTCAAGGAAGCCGTTACCATACTCCCGGCGACCAACTTCAGGATTGGGAGGCAGGTATGTGGCGGCTGTGCTGCTTGACTGTCCTCTGGCCTTTTCGGATATCCTCCCTCATCAACTAAATGATCTCGAGCTGGCCAATATTATCTGTGAGCTTCAAGGGGGAGGTGCCCACCCCCCGTACTTTCTGTCCCAAGGTACCCTTTGAAGTCGAGCAAGGCAGCGGGGAAAGCCCAAATTAGTGCATGGCCAAGTCTTCTTTGAACGATAGTTTTTCATTGATTTTCCATACTTCTCCCGTCGGGCGGTCATCGTAGGAATAAATAAAAACCATCGCGATGATTAGGGACTCTCTCTCATTTGGAAGTGCATGGATCGGGACATTGCGGCTCGAGTTACGGTCATGTAAAAACTGTGCTCGTTAAGCAAGCCCGCCCAGAACGCTAAGCTGGGTCTGTTGTCATCTGAAGTGGCGGAGTTGAACTCTGGAGAAGCTTTTCATCGACTACGTTGCGGGCTTTCCCTAGTAGCTAGTCAGGTTAATATAGTTCCTGCTTGTCTGTGTAGATTGCTTTCTCCAAGTTCGTCTGGTGGTTTCCGTTACGAAGCGCCACAGCTCAGCTCACGACTAAGGTGCTCCGTACCAATCTTTTCCAACATTTCGGAATTCCACGCCACTATAGTATCCGATAATGGAACTCTGTTTTCTGTCCAATGAATTCAAGTGAATGTGCTTGGCGCACGGTATCCGCCATGTAGACGGCTTTCGCCTATCTACCCACAGGCCTCCAACGCCAGAGCGGTCTTAACCGTAATCTGCCGATCAGCCCTCATCGCTTTCCATGCTAAAAATCACGAGACGTGGGACCAAGAACTCCCTTGGATTTCAATTTGCTTTTAACACAGCTGTTCATGAAAGTCACAAGCGCGGTGCCCTTCGAGTTGTTGTTTGGGTTTCCACCCAACTACCCTTTGGCTAATATTTCGAGAGGATAGTCATGAGCCTGGTCAAATTCTCGTGCCCCTTTCGGTTTTCTCCGACTTCTTTTTTTGTTATAGTGTTTTATTTTGTTGTTGGTGTTTGCTTTCGTTGACTCTTCGAGGGCTTTGGTGTCGTCTGCGACTGGATCAAGAGAGTAGGCGACTTTCACTTCTGTTCAGGACCGTTACTTGTGATGTTCATTCTTGTTTTTACCCTTTTATTTAGTTTTGTGGTTTTGTTTTGGGTTTTGTTCTGCCCCACATGTCTGGCTAACCATGGCTGTGTCAACTTACGAGGTTAACGTGCTCCAGGCTCCAATGTCCACCTCTCCCATGAATTCTTGGGGCCGGGTCACTATACTACCAGGTGCCATCGGCGGGCTACTATGGGTTTTCCTACCTGAGGACGATTATTTCTCTGTGATATCCCTTGCTGTGTATATTGTCTCAGTGGGCCTGTTACTTTAAGTATTGTTATCCAGTTTGTTATCTAGGTTTTAAGTAGTTAAGTTTAGGTTAATTCTATCCTTTCAGGAACCCGCCCTGGGCCACAGGACTCCGGGTGATTTTGGCTTTTCCTGTTTGAAAATTTGGCGCTCTAAATTCTATCTAACTTAAATTATTAAAGTTTTTTTAAATTTTATCCATAAAGCTTGGGTTGACCACTTATAGTTTTGTTCTCCAGGTGCCAACCTGCGTAGGCAACCTTTCTGGGTAGTTTTGATTCTGCGATTAGTCCCCTTGTTTTTTTTTCTCAAAATAATATATATACTATATTATATATATATATATATATATATATATATTTTCACTATGGCTGGCCATTCCACGTTCTTTCTTTGCCTTTCCTTGCTCCTCTCTACGTGAGTCGGGCCCCGGCTCCGCTCACAATGGGAGCACGTTCTTTTCGATTAAGCTAGCCTTGGTACGGGCGAGCGGAAGCGGGGTGTGGATCAGTCTCACTTTAAAAATTTCCTTTATTACAATTTTGTTTTCTAACATAAAATGAGAGGTTTCTCCAAAATATACAGGAATATAACGGTAGAAAAAAACTCACACAAACAATTTACTCGTCACAAGTTAGGTTGATCCAAAGGTACTCTTCCTTATGTTTATGCTTAACTTCAAGATTCTTAGAGTCCATAAATTACATTTATTATGAATATGTGCTGTTTTGCCTATGGCATGAAAAGCAGAAACTTTAGCATTCTTTGGATTAATATACTTAACCTGTTTGCACTTAATCGCTACGAACGCTTTTTATGCTAAATGGTGTTGTTTTGTATTGTAAAGAGAATTTAGGGTTACAGTGAAAATTGGCTTTTG
>NW_025788152.1:0-11803 GCF_021130785.1 Homalodisca vitripennis
TATAATGTTTTTTATTAAAAACTCCTTTATCAGTAAAAAAAATGCTTTAAAGATAATGATTTTTTCTTTGGTAATTATGAACGCCATGTAATGTTTTTATGTTATAATAACAAAAATTTGTTTGCAGTTATTTTAATTTGATACAAGTGCAAGTTTTCATTTTAAAAACCTTTGATATTTCAACATGATTTATTTTTTTTAAAGGGACAATGTTCTATATACAAAAAAAGAATTTTAACTTATTATATGTATATTAATAAAAAGGGGGGCCCATGCTAGGGCTATATATTATAAATCTTTAGAGCATGCAAAAAATTTTTTCTGTATTTTGAAATTTAGATATAAAATAATTAAATAAATAAGCTTAAATTTTTAAATTCAGCATATTTGATATCAAGCCATTATATAATAAAAAGTAGCGTGTTAACTTTGTTTAAAATTTAAATTTTTTTTTTAAAATCACTTTTGAATGCTGTGAAAAAAATTTGTCTTAAATCCTTTTATTTTTTTTTGGGAATAATATTTGTTTTCGGGGTAAGCAAAAGTCAAATATAAAAAATGAATATACAGTAGTATTGTTAGTTTAACCCTTAACGCCCCTGGCCAAATTGCCCCACATACCCATTTTATGATGTATATATGTCAGAATAAAAATTACAACCTTAAATGCCCATTGTGACACATGGGGAACTATTTTCAAAAATTTACGACTTTTGCTGTTCCCTGGTGGCATTATTGAACTACAGCCAGTGAGCAATCTACCAACAAGTAAAACCCCAAATTTTTCTTCAAACCTCTAAGTCTTCATACCTGTATTTACAAAAAAAAGAAAGCCCCCTTTTTTAAAAATAGGTCTATTTTACATAGTTAACAAAAGTGTTTTTTTACAGATTTTTTAGTTCAAAAAATAGTCTAGTTTTATTTTTTATGACTTTTTGGTTTGTCCAAATTTGTACATTGGGCAAACTGTAAAACTGCAGTTTTTCAGTTCGCCCAAAAAAATGGCATTTTGGGCTTTAAAGTAACCTACAAGCTTTTTGTACAACAATGTTTATTTTTGTCAATGTCACATTGCACAAAGAAGACATAACAAAAACAATTTTCGCTTTTAAAACCCCCCGTGCAGTGAAGACATTTTGGTGGATTCTCAGAGAGGACCCAGTTTACCCCCCTGGCCCTGAAAAAAAGAAAAAATTACCCTTTTTTTGAAAATTTATTTTTATCCATTAATTCCTAATTAAACTTATTAGGCCATACTTACTAACTAAAATTTATATTAATACAATAGGCTATGTTCTGTTTATTTAATGTCTTTTCTTGTTATGACAGCACCATTTTTAATGCACACGGTTAGGATAATTCAGATTAGTACCTAGGCTTTTAAAAAAAAATTTTTTTTCAGCTTGTTTAACTAGAAAGACCTCAATATTTTTATTTATTTTAGTGTAAAATTTACATACTTTTTTTGGGGTTGAAAAAAGCAAGGCAACAGCGAGTTTTTTTTTGTTCAGTAAACAATGCGCGAGCCCAGTGAATTCACAGATGAAGACGAAAGAACACCCTTAAAACGTCACACCACAAAAAGAAGATTAAAAAAAACCAGCACCTGTTTGGAATGAAGTGAATCCAGAACAGGGAAAAACCCTTTCTCCGCCAATGCAGAATTAATAACGAAATGTCTTCCCTCTCCATTACTATTCAAAGATTTTTTTGACAATGACCTTTAACTTTATTGCTACTCAGTCAAACTTGTAAGTGCCAAAAAAATCAAAAACCCTTGAATACCTCAGAAAAGGAAGTAGAGATTTATAGGCATTTGCATTACATGAGCTTTATGGCTACTAGGGTGGAGTTTTTGGAATGGAAATACACGAAAAAAAAGGTTGACATTTTGTCACGTAACAGATGGGAGGAATAAAGGGCCCAAACTTGCACTTCAATAACAATGATCAAAACCCATTACAGAATGTCCAAACAAAGATGGGCTATTTAAAATCCGCCCACTATTGATGCTCCAAAACAAATTCAAAAAAATTCCATTGAGGAACAAATGCTCTTGTTGATGAAAAATTTGTGCCCTTCAAAGGCAAATTTTTTACTAAAAAGTACAACCCGATGAAACCCCACAAAGGGGGATACAAATTTTGTATTTGTGACAGAAAGGGGTCTGATTACAATTTTAAATCTACACTGGTCGCTACTACGCTACTTTCCCTACCTACATTGGAGCTAGTTCAAAGTTGTTTTACGACTGGTTGAACACTTGCCTCGTAATAAAACAAATTCTTAAACTATTTTGATAACTGGACTATCACCACTCTCTTAGTGACTCTACAAAAATTGGTTTTTCCCAATCCCTCGGGGCCATTCGACTAGGAAAATTTTCCCGGGTTTTTGTTTTTTTATCTGACCAAGAAATGAAAAAGAAAGGCCGGGGCTTATAGGAAAAAGAGGCAAAAATTGATGGGGGGAAAATTAGGCTTTAAAATGGTTAGACAAACGAGGGTGTCTCTTGCGTCAACTTTTGAGTTGTTGCCCCATCAAAAACGGCAACCTTTGACTCTAAAAGGGCGTGAGCAGATTGATGTCACTTGCCCTAAAATCGTTACAAATACAATAAGTTTCATGGGGGGGGGTGGGCCTTCTAGAGGACTTATCACTAAACCGAATTAAACTAAAATCTCGGAATTTTATTTGGGTTTTTCTTCCACTTTGTTGACGTAAGTATTGTCAATGGGGTTGGTTTCTTAGACGAGACGTCAACATAATGGAAAGCTAAGCAGGGGGGGTAATGGATTTGTCTACTTTCCGGTGTGAGTGGCCGAACTCTTTGTAACTTAGGAAGGCTTACCCAATAAAAAGAGGAAAGGGCCATCAACAGACAGGGTAGAGTACAGAATTTTCAAAGAAAAAGAAGAAAGGTCCCATGTGTCAATATCCCTATACCAGATGTTACGAAAGATGGAGTTATGGAACATATGGGCCCAATCGTTGTCTAAGATAGGCATAGATGCAAGCATCCCTTCTTGCAAGCAGAAATCATCCATTATGTGTGAAAAAGTGAAAAGTTACCTCTGCCTAAACAAAGGAAAGAACCTGTTTTAGTGATTTCACTTGTAAAATGGTGTCCTCCTTTAATACTGTGTAGTAATGGTTTTACTTATAATTCCTAAATAATACTGTAATTATGAAGCAATATACTATTAGTTTTTCTTATGTCCCGTGTTACTTCTCTAAATGTGCACTATTTTCTCTATTGCCCATTGTGCCATGAATGTTGTCACTTACCACCAAAATTTTGGGTTAAAATAGTAAAATTTTTAAAAAATCTTAAAAAAAAATATTACAGTCATCTTAAGTACGCATTTAAAGTAACTTTTAGCATAAAAAAATTTTATATTCTATACGGCATCATGTATATGTGTGCATAAAGAGGTAACAACATTATTCACGAAACAAACTGGCTTATCAGTGGGAAACAGGAGCAAGCTCGGTAGCTGTCAAAATATAAAACGCCTTGTGGCTGACTGAAATTTCCTGTCGGCACAAAGGTTTTTCCAATATATATTCAGGATCGCAATTACATTCAAGAAGTATACTAATTTAATTTTGATTTAAATACATTATTCTAATTATACCCGTACCAACGTATTGTTATTCTTAATTGATATGAATTAGTTAACATAGAATTAAAACAAAATTGAAAAAAAAACGTGATAAACTTTGGTGTAATGTATGTAGACATAACGATGAATGTTAATACAGTTTTTGCTTTTAAATATATATTTTAAAAAAACGTGTTGCTAATCTCAAAACTCAAGAACACAAAACTGAACTCGATTAGCGTAATTCCGTCTTTTTTATTGGTTGAATACTAGAGGATCGATTTTTATGGCAAACACCAAAAAAAAAACAACATCATGAAAATGTAACTAACACACGAAAAAGCTGTTGACAATTTCAGTTAAATTCTTTCTAAAACAGTAAAAATATTTTCTTTTCCCATCATAATATGATTAAATATATAAGTATATACTACTGGATCAATAGTGATAATGCAAAATGCATTAAACACAAAGAGCCAATTCTTGTGTTTAAATTAATATCCCGAGATTAAAGTAGTAAATGAAAATTTAATGAATATAAGCATTAAAAATACAATATAAATGCTGTATTAAAAGCCCCCTCAATAAACAGACCTAGTAATTAATTTTCCATATAAGTTACACGAAACAGTTTCTTTAGTCATTAAATGGCAATTTCATAGCAGGCTTAAGAAAAAGGACATATTAATATTAGAATGAGCTATTTTTAAATATTATAATTAAGAACAACTTATATAAATAAAATCCTGCTGCAATCCCATTATTTCTAAATATTGCATTGATATAATTAAGAAATTCTTTTCTCCTTTTAAACACAAATAGGGCACTTTGTATCGAATTAAAAGCTTGTTTAAGCCTAGATATGTATGCATATTTTGTCCTCCGGTACATAAAGGATAAATCAATCTATTTCACTGGAAATAGTCTAAAAGTGGAAGTCTTCTGCCTTTTTTAACCGGATAGCTTTCCTGATATATCTGTAATTTCTTTTATACCCAAGGGCAATAAGGAAAACTCAAAAGTCATACCAAACATGACCCATGATACCCCTAGGTGATCATGGATACGACACGGTAGTACTCTTATTTGACTTAAGTAGGCTTCTGTGTGTATACATACTTCTTCTTAAAAACATACCATGGAACGTTGAACTTACGACGGGCCCGTTTGTATAATATTGGAAGGTGATTTCTGAAAAGGAAATGTAATTATTTGCCGAAGCCAAAACTGAACTGTGGCATTATACAACACATTAGGAAAAGAAGATGAATTAATACTACAGCTAGTCGGAAGTTCCTTTTTTACACTTAGTAGACCTGTTTTGATATTTTCTTCACACGGAATAACAAGAGAAAATTCATCTTTGGCTGTAATGAAGTAGTCTAGACCGGGTATTTAAGAGCCGAAGGTGATATCTTTTTAACTTCAGCATATAATCGGAAATCCTAAATGTGACTTTCTTAATTAGTGTTTTAATAACTGACCATGTAGCGAAAAATTAGTACAATATTTTGCTTAACGTCGTGATCTATTCCACCTAGACATATATAATAATTTTGTAACTGATATATGGAAAATTCCGTTTGAAAATATACTGAGCGCTCCCATCTTATTATATCAGAAGGGCTATCATTTTGAATACCCCTCGTGCTTGTTCGATTTTTAAAATTTGCGTGCAAAGAAGGGGGTAATTACTACTGTTTTCTATACCAAATATATTATTGTTCTATTTCTTTCATCTATTTTAGTGAGGAAATACATTCAAACTAGAAACATATATCAAGAAAAACTGCGAAAATAGTAATAAAAATAATCTAAAATACATAGTAAAGATGGCACTTCCTTATGTCTTTAATTCTCAATAAATTGTTATAGGGTAGCACGTTTCTAATGTTTTATTTTTATCCTTTCCTAATAACCTTATTTCTCATCTTTCTTAAGGAACTAAGCGGATTTAACGTTTGAGAACGGTCCCAAATATTTGCTATAATCTTCAGGTAGGTAATATTTTATAATGATTCCCATTGATATATTCATTACAATGATATATAAAAGCAACAGAAGCTGACAAAAACATCATAAACGTATTTGTAATTAATATGTATTTTTACAAGAATAGACATTCTGCTATTGTTAATTAATTATTAACACAGTACTTTTTTACATCAATATGAAAGATAATATTAATGTGCTTTAACATCAATATTACTCATATCTCTAAGTAATTATTCTTTCAAAGCGTTATACAACGATTCAGATAGTACATTTTTTCTATGTGTTACTGACTGATTTAACGTATCAAACTAACGAGTTAGTGTATACAGGATGTTCACAAAAGTGTTCCACAAAACATCTCTGACTGGATGCTGCTTATTTTCAAACAAACATTTTCATATAAACATACATGGTTTTTGTTCACAAAAAAGTCCCAAAAACTTCCTGTGATAGATAACATTAATCATTTAAAGCAAAAAAAGCCTATACATATAGGGTCGAGAAATTGTGTCATTTTAAGGCCCAATATTTGAGTATTGTTTTAATTTCAAATATATACCCTCTAGAACTAATTTCAGTTAAGGTAATAGTAAATGTTTCCAATAGTAACGTTTTTGAATAAATAAAAAGAGATAAAATAATAATTTTGTATTAATTGCTTAAATGTCAACAAAATAGGGTGTCCAGTTGAATATAGGTTAAACTCAAAAACAAAAAACCCGCATGGTTAAAAATGTACTATTCGATTAACTATTTGACCGAGTTTTCATTAAAAACAAATTCCTAAGTGTACTTATTTCACAACGAAATCCATTAGAGCATAAGTGGATAAGAGAACACATTTTGGTTTAGTTTTATATTTATTTGAACATTTTTCCGCCTGAAATTATGAATACTATCTTCCGAACAGCAGATCGTGATACCCTGTTTTGATCACACGCCCCTCTATATCGAGAATATTTGATGGTTAGAGCCGCTAGACTGCCAATTTTTGTATTTTGAGTAATTAATAAATAATTATCTCTAAAACTAGTTAAGCTCAGGAAACCCGAATTCGGGTACATAGGTTTCTAATAGATAAAAAAGAAAATTGCAAATAAAAAAAAAATATTAATAACTGTAATTATTTTTCCTTTAATATTAACAAAACGAGGCATCTGTTTAAAGATGTTTTATGTAAAAAAAGAGTATCCTATAATTATTAAATACTTTACATAGATGCAAAATAATTTTAACAACTTCATGAAAGAGTTTCAACAGGACTTGTGTCAATAAACAATCCCAATCAATACTTAAGCAAAGCACGATCACTTTAAAGAATACGCTTCGACAAACCAAGGCCGGGAGCAGTAAATATTTAATTTTTTATAGGCATCAGCTGATATTACAACAGGTTAGACCCAATTTTACATAATTACTAAATATTTTGAAATTGTTTTGTAAACATTCCAACCGTACTCTTTTTAAAAAAAATGTCTTTCGCACGCATAAACGAGCACTACCCTGACCTCTAACTAAAAACGCTTAAACAAGCCAGGATCGACAAACAACTGATTACTTCCATCTGTGACCATGTTTGGCGCATCACCGGAATAAATTTTAAAAACATTTAGGCCAGAAGATTTTTCTTAGTATATGGGGCCCTATGTGGATTTTATTCATATGATAAAATTAAAAAAAAAATTTTTTTGAATAATTTGTATCAGAAAGGTGTTTAATTTCGATATATTAAACATTCAATATAAAGTTAATTTATTTTATTTTTAGTTATGCTCAGCTCTGAGATATATTTTTAACCTATTGGAATCAAATAACGTTCATATTTATAAGGTGCAGCAAACGTTAAAAAAATAATATGGAATTGTTAATGCAATTTGTTTATACAAAAACCCTGTTAAATATGTGCTGGCATTCATCAAATCACGACAGGTATTTGAGTTTGACTGGATTCCATAAATTTTTACTTCTGTAATGATATTTTTAAATCTATACTAATAAAATACAATAACATTAAAGTTTTAAGTAGTCGAATTAATTTCAATTCTGAATTTAATCACCTAAAATATTAATAGTTACATTAAATAAAAAAAAACGTTTGTTTTTGAACGTGGATATATTTAAACGCATCAAAAACGAAGTTGGCCTATGTAATCGACACAGGCAATAAAACTTGAAAAGGCACGTTTAATACTGACATTCAAAGGAATAAAGTACAACTTAGACTCTAATAGTAGGGGGCCCTAAACGACTAACAGGATACCGGGTTCCTTAACTAGAGTGGATAAGTTATTTTGTTAAAGCTTCAAATTATCATAATTCATTATTAGTAATATTGGGTCCTGTAAGTACGCCTTCTGTAGCCTAAAGACAGAACACTATTGAATTAGTTTTTTTGAAACAATTAATTAGATAAATTTAAAAGTTCAAAAATTATCAAAAAATTTCACAACTAACGATTAACATTACTCTTTCCTGTATCATGTGAAGCTAATATCCAACATAATTATGTTGCATATCAAATTAAATAATGCTGCAGTTCTCTCTTAAAATAAAGAGTTAATTTTAATAAATGTGAAACCTTCTATTTCGGTTCCGTCTCAGTCATGAGGTCCCATGAAAGAATTCCTCGCGTACTATCCTATTACCATGCTTGATGTCCTTGAAAAGCAATATTATGATCCTATCCTTCTTCATAAACCAATTATCATTAGTTTGAGTAATCGGATATAACCTGGTTACTCCTCCGCTTTAAAATGTGAGTATTATTGTCTTTTTAATTCGTAAAACCTGCAAGCAAGGTCATAACAAATACTTTAAGATAAGATTTCAGTTGAATTCATGTTCAATCAATGTTCAACGCGCCACATGTTTAATACATTTATGTGAGTATTAATTGTTTAAAATGAAGTAAAATTTTAGTAGTTGTTAAGACATGTTTTTCTATATCCTAGTTGTAATAGTGGAATTTTTATAAAAAAACCAAAAAATGTGGTTCGTTGTAGTCATCCATCATCGCAAATAAGTTAATATATGACATTTTATTGTACTAGTTTATGTTCCATTAAGAAACATTATTTAATATGGAATTTCCGAGACTGTAAAATTTTCCTTGTTTACACACTATGTATAATTACTCTAAGCAATCTTAAAGTTCTTAGAAACATTTTGGCCTTTAACAAATCAATTTGTAAAGAAAAAATCATAGTAAAAAAAATGTTTAGATGTAATTGTTTTGTTTTATTAAATAAATAATGTTGAGATAAAAAATAAATTAACATCATAAAGACTAATAACACCACATACTCCCTAATACTGCTAATAATATCCTCCTCCTCATCTACAGCTTAATACAGGGTGTTTTCGGAATAGAAGTACTCTCCTCTCTGGTGATAGAAGGCGCGCAAGGGCCACAACAGCACAGGGCCATAAGCAGCCATCCAGTAACACTATTGCCTTCATTTATGAGATTAATTAACTAATCATAATAAATATGCAATAATATCACCTCTATCCACACACTCTAGAGAGAAAACCAATTTCATTAGGGAACGAGCACACAGTAAATAGTTTAAAAAAAAAAAAAGCAGTGGAAAAACAGGTAGTGATAAAGCAAGTAAGTTTAAGTTTAAATTTCGATTCTCTGTTTTGTTTCATATTCTAGTTACCGAAATCTGTATAACCGTAGCAGCACACTACAATAGAATGCTTACATTAGAATTGTCCAATTAATAAGACTTTATTAATTGACCTGCAAAGTGAAACAACTGTTTAGTAACAACTATAAACCATAAACTAAACTGATAGACTCATTAAAAACATTTTAGTTAACTTTATAATATTAACACCAATTTAATTGAATAAGTAAGGAATAATACAATTTAAAAGGAACCAATAGTTGAAGATGCTTTGTTCATCTGTAAACATTGGGACATATTTCTTAAAAACATTGCATACTTTCATAATCCGTCAGTCTGAACAGGTTTCTATGATGGCTCGAAGCCTTAGGTGTAAAAGGTTTGTGCAATATAAATAGGTGTTGAGTTCATCAGCAAAATTTTCCTTCATCTTTAACTGAACCGTTGTTTATATTAAGCTTCAGTTTAAAATGTATTTGGCCGTTCTACCCGATTTCTATCAGGTTGATAAAAAAAAAAGAAAATACAAATTATCTATCTTGATCACGGTGTAAAAAATTTCAACAGTATTTAACACTCTTCTTTGGTTTTTAACATTGATTCGCTTTTTGATAAGGTGAAGACTATACGAAATTTGTTTAGTATTTTTCTCCCGAGCGGTCAGAAAGGCCCATTCCATAAATGGCTATATTCCCCTCCAGGCCCTTGGGCTAGCTCCGTAACTCGTATATTTTATTTATTTCTAGTTTGTATACGACACCTTATTAATTTCTTAAAACGCGTCGTCCCTGTTGTGTTCTATTTTAAAATTGAGTGGTGCTCTACAGTAAATCTCGAACTGAACTTCATAAAAAAAGAAAAAGTGTCGTGAATCCTGCTTCAGATTATAAGAGAGAAAATTTGCCCCGTACTGGCATCACGATGCTGAATCACTCCCGAGCCTCATGTTTTCAATTGTTAACAAAGAATGTATGTTCGATATGACATCTTAGAAGGAATTTCTTGTTCTTGTAGCTTCAAACTTTAGAAATAACTATTTGAAAGTTGTTGGAGGAGTTTGTGTGTGATAACCCCTTGTTTTTCATCAACTAGTGGTAGGATTGGAAAACTATTTCAACAGCGTACGATATATTCTGAAAGTTATAGTCAAATTGAAAGAGCCTTATAACCTGGTCCTTAAATTCTTGTGGATTATATATATCCTATATATAATATGAAAGTAATCCATATACACTAGTATAACTATATATATATTAATATTACATACTCAAATCCCTAAAGAATATTTTTATTTTCCTACAGTTAATGTAGCCGCAATGACCGAAAAAGTCACCACTCCCCCCGCCAGCCCCGTCGCACACCCTCCGATACTAAGTAACAAGGTTAGCAAAACCATTGCACACAAAAATATAATTCAAAAAGCTATAATTCGTCTATAAATGGTTAAAGTCCCCAAATTCCGAAGTTATAAAAAATAAACAAACCGTGGCTACCAGTGGTTATATGGAGCATCCACTATTACCACTACTTATATTTAATAATCATTGCTTTACAATATACCAAACAGCTGAGCTAACTTACTCCAGTATATCTGTACTTTCGTACTCGTGTGAGTTTATCTCTTTAGAGAATTTATAATTACCAGGTTTTCCATTATTGTCTGTGGTTTTAACAAACACGACATACAGACGAACAAAAATGAGACAAAATTAAAAAAAAAAAAAGAATTATTGGTATTACCATGTATATAAATCATGTGTGTTCCATGTTAAAGTGTGCAATGAAGGTTTTGAAATGTTCTGGTCGTGTGCGGGCATTAATTATTCTTTGTGCCAACGTGGGTTTATTTAATATTCCGAAGATCTTAAGAATTATTAAGGGGTAGATAGGCCTGTACATAAATTTAAAATGAGTTTAATTTGTGAAAAAAATATATAATTTATCATTATCTGCTAGCACAATCCATGATGTTCTAGACCCTTATTGTCAAATAGTCCTTAATTTTTAAAAACAGCGATATATAGGGTACTTCTAGGTAAATATTATATATTTTAAAAATAGTTCCAGTTACTTACACAATTAATAGTCATAATTACTTTTTCCCCCTCATTTTATAGGCCATATGGAGTTTCCAAATACATTTTAACACTTTGGCCCATTACACCACTCTAGGTTAAATTCCCAGGCTGGATTTACATCCCGGTTTGGTAAAACGTTATAAATATAAGTAAAATTAGGTTTTTTTTTTTTATGATTGTTTATATTCCTATATCGTTAAATAAAACTCCTTATAAACGTACACTATGTGCGAAATTATGCTTTGCTTAGGATGGCAATAACTACAAATTAACTGCTAAACTTTTAAATAATTAAATAAACTGTTTCAACTACAGTTATGAAATTGATAGTTAATAAAACTTGTGTTTTATGATTTAAACATGAAATAATCCTAAATCATCAACACATACAGCACAGATGTTAAGAACCATGTAAACATGGTAACGAACCCAGATGGCGAGTTGAAATTTTGACCCAAAAGATATAAAATTTAAGCTTTGTTTTGAAAAA
>NW_025788153.1:0-11763 GCF_021130785.1 Homalodisca vitripennis
GAAAAAAATTTAAAAAGAATTAGAGAAAAAAATTGCTTGAAGTAATGATAGGAAACAGAAATAAGAATAACGGAAAGCTGTTAGACAGTGACGGAAAATTTAAAAATAGTAAAGTTTATAGCGAGCGATTAGATTTAAGGTCTTAAATGCAAAAGCGTAAAGTGAGATTATTGCGAGAGGGAGGAATTTAATTCTGTTTCAAAAATAATTGAGTGTTATATTAAAAATATGGGAAAAATTTCTTTGTAAATGACGGGAATTTCTCCCCGAAGATTTTGGTCACGCTACAAAACATACGATTAAGTTGAAAATGAAAATTGCAATGAAAAAAAAACTGATGTTAATGCATCTCAATTAAAATTTATTTGGTTACTTTTCGGCAAAATATTTTCAAACATAGGTAAAGCAACATTAGGGCGACATATGTTCAAGCGTTTCTTGTTGGTTATTTCGGAAGGATATAACATGCTTATGTTTTTTTTTTTGTCCATGCCACTGTCACCAATTCATATTAAATAGGAACTATATGAACATGTATAAAGGTAACTCTCCAAGCTTTCTTGATGGTATACGATTGTATCATCACAATCTTTATTGAAAGACAAATTCTCGATGTAGCTCTAGTTAATTTTGCCACTCGGGGTAAACAAACCCCCCCCTACCCTTTGTAGGTTGATGTTCTGCGTTTAGTACCTAGCATAGAGTGGAAGGTGACGGCTGTTCATTTTTCCCATTTTTTTTATACCCAGCATTTAATTTTAGGTGTTGATTTGTTTAGGTGTCTCTAATTAATGAACTTTTTACGAGTAGGATTTTGAAATCATAAACGTAGATAGAAGCAATACAAGAAAGTAAAGCAATAAAATGGAGTGAGAAAGTGAGAAATATTAAATCTTGTATCTATCCTTAATCAAACACAGTAAACTACAAATAACAACTTATTCACAAGTTAGAAACATCACTGTGATTATCGTTTTAAAACATTTTTCTTCTCATAATCAAAAAAGAAAGTGACGAATTCAGATGTCGTTTAAAACTGTTTATTTGGGACTAGTATTCATAAGATTAGCTTCATTGATATATAATTATATATAATTTAAAACAAGTGGAGGCCAAATCTATTATTCTTAAAAAACATCAAAGTCAAAATTATCGTATTTAAAAGTATGTTAAGTTGGTTTTAAAATATTATTGACCAATCATGGGCTAAAGCAGAAATATGATAAATATTAAATTCTGTTATGTGCCTGTGGAATGTCACTAATTACACCTGTTGAAGTATAAATAATCTAGTCTGGGAAGTAACCTAGAAATATGAGTAATAAACTGACTGCCATGTCAGGGCTGAAAACACTAAAACTTTTATTAAATGTATTTAAAAAGCGCTAAAGCAATAAAAAATAATACCAACACTGTAAAAGATCAGGACATAATGTCGCAAAAATATGCAGAAAAATATGCCTGAAATTCTGTCGCAAGCGTAGTTAGGTATTTTGGTTAGGTATTGAATGTCTGGAAAAATATTTCCCTCGCTATTTTGCGATTATTTGAATTTTATGATCGCTTGAATTTAAAACAACTTACTTTCAGTTACAATATATCATCTGCTGTATTAAATGTGTAGTTTATTTATAACTATTACTTTGATTATAGAATACCTTTAGCTGTTACCTGAAAGTTAAATAAAATGTTAATGCTATTGGTGAGCACGAACCCATTCAGGTATCTCGGGGAAGGAAATTTGTGTGAAAGAGAACATCCAAGAACGGATATGATGGATTTCTTTTATATCATTCACACACAGCCACATCACAGCCACCTTATCAGTTAATATTTTTTCAATTAGTTATATTCGATGGCATTGGATACTTGCACAGTCAAACCCGAAACCAATATCGGTTATTTGTGTTTAGATATTTCTAACGCCTTTGTGTGTATTCTCAGTTGGCCCCCTTTTTCCCGATTTTGAGGCGTTGTTTAGGTTAGCCTATGTTATCAGTATTTAAGTAATTAGTCTATGTGGTGTGAATGAAATAAAATGAAAAAAATAACCGATTTACTTTTTTACCTTCAGGGAGTAGTAAACGAACAGTTTTAAATTGTCAAGACGACCTTATTCAACCGTCATTCGTCGAACCTCAAAACCGGGTTCTAGAACTGAAAATGTAACCAGCATTTTTCTAATTAAAAACGCTTTTAAAAGAACAAAAAAAACAATTGAGTGTAACAATCTCGTAAGATTGTTGAAATAAATATAAAAAATGAGTTTTCCAAAAATTATTGCAGGCTGCTTATTCAAAATTGAAATGCTATAATGCATTACTTGACAAGAAACTTGGGATCTTCCTCTATAAAAAGTACAGGATTATAAACTTTAAAACTAATAGGAAAATAGTAAGAATATAAACTTATGTGTGACATAAAATAGAAAAATCACACTTCATTGAGGAAAAACATGCATTACTATAAACTAAAGTGATGTCCATAAAGCAGATGTGTGATATTTTTACTGAAAAATTAGATTAAAACTGTTTCGAGACTGTGTTCTCAGTAAAATGAAAAAAATATTATCAAGCTGTCCTTCAAAATTAAACAAACATGAGTTTGGATTTGATTAAAAATTTAAAATGGGTTATTAAAATTTCAATCTTATTTCACAATCTAAACCAAAGCTAGTGCTAACATTGCCTTACACATTAGTAAGAAACTTATGAAAACAATTGTAAATGGAATCATTAAGAATTAGACAAAAAAATTGGGGTCTGATAATATTACGAATCTGACTCTCCAATAAGTAATAAGTTCAAGTTTGACTGTAGACGTTCTGTGTTCTTAAGCTTAAAACTAGTATGTGGTCTGCTCTACCAATGTCTTGCTTGATTTGGTAGAACTCTGGGAGTTTTTTACTGCTAAAGCTGTTTTTTACTCTTTTATAAAACTGTATTTTACCGTAATGAATGAATATTTTGACAGGTTAAGCTAATAATTTGACAGCTAACTCCCGATGGTAACTGCTACTATGATTGGTAAACACATTACGTTACATTATTATATTATTAGGCATACTCTATTAGCTATCTAGAATGTTATATCTATTAGTAACCTTATTTATTCAACTACGATTTCCTTCTGTTATTTTTTGGCGAATGGTGCAAACCCCAGACTTGAAAACTGTCAGTTTTAGACATTAATAATTTTGTTTAGGATTGGATATGTTTAAAACCTTTATTGAAACATTCTTACCTTCACCAAATAACAGTTATTTTAATTCCGAAGCTTGTGCAAGTCTAAATGAAATCGCGGAGAGGGAAGAAATTTAAAAAATTGGGTTTTGAGCAGCAGTTTGGGGTTGCATATATGTTTTTTATAATAGGTAGTCTGTTAGTTTGGACAGGTCGTTTACCAAGCTCTTATTAGTCCCAATAATTTCCAAGAATCTTCAAATGACCCAAATAGAGACAGAAAGGAAATTATACGTTATAAAACACAACATCACTCTCTCTCTCTCTCTCACACACACACACCACACAACAAGCACGCGCGGCGCGCGCGCAACAGCCTACACACAACACAACATACACATACATAGAATATATATATATTATATATATATAATATTATATAAAAATATATATATCTATATATATTTACGGAAACGAGGCACTTGGATGGTCCTGTAGTTAATAACATGCGACCCATGCAGGTCCATCAAGCCCCCTATTTTTAAACCTTCATATAACCGTATTATAAATTTGTTTACTCAGCATACACTTTATGTTTTATAACTTGCTTGATAAAATGTATTCGCTAACTATTTTTTAAATATATAAAAACTTTTGTCCCACATGCTGGTCCGCGAGTGTAATAAGCGGTCCCCAATGTTGGTCCATTTTATCACACCGTACAATTAAGCACAACATGTTGGTCCGCGGGTCGTGTGGTTTGGTGGTGGGAGAAAGAAGGGGGAAGGGACCTGCATCGTGCCATTTGATTGTAAATTTATTGAAAGGACCTGGACTTGCCTTTCGTTTGTCTAACAACTCCAAGTTTATAAAAGCATTAATTTCACATATTTTTACTTTAATTCTTAAGGTAATCAATAATATTTACCTTAGGTGAATGTAACAGAGATTTTTCTTGGATAAAATCATTAATATTAAAACATTAAAATTGCTGTTGTCCATCTGATCCTGTGGCCTCCTTATTGGCCCACAGACCATTTATTGTATTTCATATATATTAAATCATGTAATTCAAATTATAATGACGTGTTTCTAAAATCATTACGCATTAAATAAAATTTTTCAGTTTAAATTATTTTTCCCATTTATAATTATTAATCAGATATGGTAATGCGCATTGTTTTTAAATGTAAAGTAAAATTTATCGTTATGAGATTTTTTTTGCTTGTGCCATTTTTGTCCATAATACTGATTTTGTTAATTTGTTAATGGGTCGCGTTCCTGTCAGTAAATTTTAACATAAAAGTTTTAAATTTTTTTGAACCCCCAAGGTAGCCCTGGTTTTAAACACGGAGAATACTATACTTCAAGCGTATCAATTAATTGGCTGGGTAGTAATGTGGTCAGCAAATCAGCGAAAAGGATTGCATTTAAATAGATAAAAATAACAGTTATTATGTTTGGCCAGAATATCACAAAATTTTATAGCACTTTTCAAAGTATTTTTTATTTTAAAATTTTTAACATTGTACATCACATATATCAACCTTAAACACACGAAACTAAAAAGAAGTGTAAACATTCTACGTTAATAATATTTTAAAAATAAATACAACCAATCATTCGATGATGAACTTTTAATCTAAGAATTTGTTTTCCAAATTTAAAAATAATGGTTCGAATATGATCGGGGACCAGGAATGTATAACACGTTATTAAGGCCTACTAATTTCCATACTAACTGCTGAATTAATTTTTTAAAAAAAAAAAAATATTTTTTTTCCCCCCTACCAATTTATACTATAAGATAACCAGCAAACACGTATTTATCTCCTAAAATTATAAATACGGAATGAGATGAAAAATAAGTTGTACCAATTTTTATAATAAATACCTTGCCATTACAAAATTAAAATTATAACTAGTGTTGATTATTCTGAAGGAAGTTGAATTCATGAAAAGCTAAAAAAATAAACATTATAACCAAGTTTATACAAAATAAGGTCTTTAACATTTCAAATTTATTGGTGGACAAAAATCTTGGAGCTGATTGTTATAAAATATTATTAGTTACCTTCAGGTACTTGCACTTAATTGTAAAAGTTTTTTTTAAAAAATTTCTTCCTTTTCTCCCAAGAAAGATGTTTTATAGAAACATAATATGCCGCACAAAATGTTTAATTATTTTTTTAAATTCGCGCCCTATTTTTTTTCTTTGGTCATCTGGCACCTTTAACAGATTTTTAAGAATACAGAATAGGCCAATGCGCAATACTGTTTCTTATACTTACCATGCCTTGTTTTATTGGCCCCTATTAATTTGTAAATATAGAATGTTAACATGTTGAATGTTAGTCTGTTCACTCGACGTTTAGCTCTTATACTGATTATGCGTTGTATTTTATGTTAAACAAATCATACCTAAGTAATTGACTTCCTCAAGTTTACATATTAAAATGTTTGATTCTGCAAGGAAACCACCCGCGAGAGCACCTAATTTTAAATAGTTACTGAATTTGGAAATGAAAATATTCTTGGTATTACACAATGAAGATAATTACACAAGCATATTTCCATATAGCATAATAATAAAACCATAAAAATGGTAGCTTAAGGTTTCTGTTTCACTACTCTTACATTCACAGATGGTATAAACTCTTCGTTATACTCTGCATTAAAAAAGATGGATATATAAAAGCATACATAGATACTTTTCACATTCCTTAATTTCTGTATTAAAACATATCTCGGATGTTGGGTTAATAATTATCAACGATGGGTTGGTCTGAAAGAGTTTGCTTTTCTGAACGTGTGGAAGATGGAAGCTTCGTTAACAAAAGCTACTGAATTTCGTTCTGTTTGACAGTTACTCAAAAAAGTTTTGTAGCTTAAACGAGTATTGTTCCGACGCGCGCGTTTTTTATGTAAACATTTCGAGTGAGTTGATGTGTATGAAGTGTTTTTGTGATATGGACACGATTAATCGTTCATGCCAGATTTAAAAATATTTGTAATTTGAATTAGGCAATACGCTCTTCCTTAACTCTAAAAAAATGAGCTGGATTCTGTGTATATAAAACTCTGCACAATCTATTGTACCTCAGTGGAAATTTTGGGCTGTGCTTCATTTTAAAAATGGATCTTGGGAGGACGGATGAAACGTTCGGGACGTCCAATCAAAAACTGCAAACTACCCCATGAAATCATCGACAAAGTTAACCAAATGGTGCTAGGACGACCACCGAAATTAAAGCGCGAAAAAAAATATATCAACAGTGTGTATTGATTTGTCTAGAAGAAACGTGTTCTATTCATCTATGTTTAATCAACATTTATGGCATGAAAAAGCTGTCCGCGCGTTGTTTAAAATGTCGCGTTTTGCTCACGTTTGTATGACCTAAAAAAGATTTTTATGGGGGATGAACTCGATTTCTCGCTAACGACTCGTTCTCGTGCAGTTTAGGCGAAGAATAAGTCCAAATGCGCTGACGCTAATAATTAACTGTAGATAAAACCTGACGCTTGACTACACCATATATACAACCCGAGAAAGAAAAATACAATAAGGGGGAACCCGACTCAAAAAGTAAGAAATAAATGCTGCTTTTTTTAGGTTGGGAAAAGAGATGATGAACTGTTTTATGCGATATTAAATAGAATTAATTTAATCGATTAGCTTCAAAAAGCAAACAAAAAACCATTACAGGAGCCATTTACTATCCATAATTTACTTGACAAGGGTAAAAGTAGAAATTTTTTAAAGGAAAACGCCCACATTTTGTATTAAAAGAACATATAATGTTTTCCACCAAGGCTACGAACCTTCTCGTCCCTTAGCGGTTATGATGGCGAAAATCCATGAATTACGGGTTTAACTGCTTAACCATCCGTCTTATTCACCAGCTCCGATCCCAAGCGAATTCTTATCGTTCCTTCATCTCAAAATTGCGCTCGTAGGACAAAGATGATCGTCTAATGAAGAGGCAATCACCTTCGTGAACAATTATTTTTCAGAAAAATATTCCGAGTACAATTTTTACGGGTTACAGAGATGGTATCGCTGATAGAAGTGTGTAGAGTGACAAGGATACTATGTTGATTTTTTTTATTTCACAAATGATGTCATGTTTGTTAGGTCGGAAACTTTTCAGACCACTCTCGTAGATTTAAAGCTTTATTAATGGCTTTTAAGACCTATACATGCGAATGTAAATTAAAAATATTTGTCAAGTTCCGTAAATTAGCGACCAAAACAAACGGAAATGGCACTATCAAAATTTTATTTTACTTGTACGTAATTTAGAACTTCAGGAAAGGACAAAAGTATTTCATAAACATAATTACTTATATTTATAATTACCACACATCTCTTTAAAATGTCTATAATTTAAATCAATATATAATTTAAAACCAACCCTTTGTATTATGAATAAAATTAAAAAATATTCCCAAAGCCACTTTTCTATCACGGTACGTGTAAAAATGTAGTTAATCCTTATTATCAATGAATTTTTAGGCCCCTAGATATAACATGAAGGTATTAGATAATATTATTAATATGGAAAAGTGCTTATGTTTTGGCTTTGCGATTTTGCTTTCACGAATCCTTTAACAATTTGCTGTAACCCAATTGTACATGCAATTTTACGTAGGACAGTTCTTTAGGGTTTCCCTGGATATGCATATTCTTATCTTATCAAAAATCTCTTCGGGCTACCACCCTACGTGGTCTATAAAAATAGCTAATAAATATCCCATTCTTCCGTCTCTAAAACTGTTACAAAAATTAGTTCATTAAAAGAGCCTCTTAGAATGGACAACTGTTGTAAAATTATTATAGGTGCGAAATTTCTTGGGCACATTGATTATTTTTGTATGATCATCATTAAATAAAATTGTCTTTGTGTTAGTGCGAACTCGACTCCCATCATAGAGAATGGTTCTGGTGAAACGTACCGATAAAAAACGGTTTAAAAAAGTATATATTTTTTAATTCACATTTCAAACATTTTTTACACACTACCTAACCACCCTCTCGCGCTATCAAGCCGAAATAAAGGTTGTGTCCCTTTACACCCACTTATGTGCATTTGCACTTGATTAGGGGGTTCTAGGCCAGAAATAAAACTCTCCCTCCCCAATTCTTTTCAACTCATTCCATACACACGATAATCAATTACCCTTTGCTCAAGTTGGTTGCAAAATGCATGCTTTTAATCATTTAGCCTTTTAGTCATATTTTTAATGAACTCAACGAAAATATTCAAAGATATTTCTATAGATTTAAAAACTACACGACAACAGTAATAAACAGCTAAAATATACTCTTATGGGATAAATGATAGAAGAGGTTTTCCAATGTTGCTGGATTTATTGAAAAACTTCAAACGCCAGCGCCTTAGTTTTTCGTATGATAGATGTGTTATGGTATTATGTTATAATAGCTTCTGTTATTGTAAAATGCGATGGCAATAAAACCATGCTCAGTAAAATCTGTGTGTTTTAAATCAATTGACTTCCATCATTAGCAGTTCTAAGAATATTATGTTTTGACCCCCACCCAAAACTAAGTCCCTGCGTGCGTAAATCCTAAAAGCAAGGCGTTCTTAAAGCGCTCACTGTGTCACTAACGAAGTTCTGTTGTCTGATAGTTAACTTATGAATCCCTAACCAAATTATAGTTCCTATAAGGAACTGAGACCTATTTGATTGGGTTTAAACCCTATCAAACATTTTTTAAACGCTATGGGACGCCAGATGCGACAATATTGTTTTTCATTATTTACCCGATTAAACGTTTAACATATTACTGGTAACTTTTTGATGTTTAAACCCTTTCACCTTAACCATTTCGTTTATAATCTAATTAACTGCAATTTTGTTCCCAACGATCATACTTTGCATATTCCTTTCTCCAAATAACATATAAATGTTTCCGTTCTTATTTGCAAGAATCCACATAAAATACTAATATTAGAAGTTACTAAATTACGGGAGGGAAAGTAATTCCTCAATAACAATAATGAGTTTTACATCAAATCATAGATATCCTCCAAGTAGAAATAATATAGACAAGACTTCAGCCAAATCTGTTTCTACCACTCTTAACATTGTCATTTGTAAAACCGAGGTCTAGCCTCGTTATACTCTAGGCATCTAACAGTCGAAAGTTTAACAAAGGCAACACCAGTGTAATTGCTAATCACATATTACCTCAATATAAAGTCGTAAGATAATAAGTCTAATAATATAGGGGTATACACACGCAATATTAAAGGATTTTTTCACTGATTTAATTATATTGGTTTAAATGAGAAAATGCTTCCCTGTGATGAAGTCTGAAATTAAACCGGCTGATGCCGATGATAAAAGATGTTCGCAAATATTTGTACAGTATGTAGATTTAATAGTAACTTCAGGACGTGACATTTTCTTTAATTAATCGCCATCCTTGAGAAAATTAAATTTGTTAAGAATTAACATATGAGCCTTTAAAATGTTTTAAAATCAAAATATTTAAATTCAGTTTAAAAAATTGTTTTATAGATAAATTCATGACGCATTTTATTCATTTCAAGACCCCCCCCAAAGGGGACTACTTGCACCTAATTTAAAAATTCATATCTTTATCTATCAACAGTTTTTAGTTTTCGATTTCGTAGGGGCAGCACTGTAGGTACACCGCCTAGTTCTGCCCCCCGACCCGAGGGTGGCTGGAACGTCACCAATTTTCTGCTCAGGTGTAGGACAGTTAGTCCACGCCCGGACAACCTGCGGACATAAACTGTCCTACTTTTCCACAAACTGCCCAACCTGGCCTTCCGCATTTAGTTTTTTCCCTAACACCTGACACTTATTCTTTTATATCTAGAGAACCAAAGTGATGCTTGTCCAGCTTACATTCGCACAAGTCGTCACTGCTAAAGCAGGTAAATATTTAAACAACAGTTTACTCTAAGCTAGTACAACATATGAAGGCTGGCATTACTAAAATAGGGAATTATATCTTAACGAATTCCCAGTATAGGCCATTAATATTACTTTCTGATTAATATTGGCATTGTCCCTAATGGGAATGCATTAATAACATCTACAGTAAAGTTTGTATTAGCTTATTCAACTTATAATTGGACCATCGTTTGTTATAATACTGGTAATACTACCAAGTAGAACACAGTTCACTTCGTGAAGTACAAACGTTAATTGCAATGGATGGTTTTATTTGTTTTAATTAACATTGTTAATAGTCTAAAATACCGCCCATTTAGTTCATTTCTAATATTATCATTTTTAAAGTTTTGTACCAAATTAAGTTAAATACGATACGAAGTAAAGCAATATGTTATTACCTTTAATAGTGGGACTCCTTGGCATATAATCCAAACAGTAACACAAAACTCATCTGCCTACACAGACATACTCAACTTACATAATAGTGACCTTATTGCCGCCTCAACGATACGTTGTAAATATCACTCAAACAGGAATTCGATGAACGGCTTAAAAAATTTGTTCTAGTTTCATTCAAACTTCTCAATTGCTATTCATCGGCTATATCGGCGCTGAGCGAAAAAATTAACGTTATTTCAAAAATACGTGGATACCCGGGAAACGACAGGAGATAACATGTTTAAAAATTTACTAGGCAGTTATACGGACCTCAGAACGTCTCCAAATTCCTCTAAATTTATTCATATAAACCCTATTAGTTTTATTCCCCTGTTAAAATCAAACCGCCTCTAACCGTTTAAAAGTTTTTAAACAATTTGAGTGTTTAGTTAATAATAAAAGCCCTAGTTCATATAGTTTCACCCCCTTTGCATTTGTTTTTTTCGAAAACCAACGGTACTACTACAAAACTCTCCTGGAGAAGCCTACTTCTGTCAAAAGTCTACACACATCCAACTATGACGTTTTTACTATAACTACTATAAACATTAGTTTATATAGTACAATTCCTTTGATGTCTGCATATACAGCTACTCATCATGCAGTACTCAATAGTTTACTAAAGTGGTATAAGATTTTAAAAGTAGACTTTTAATAAAACTTTTAGTTTATTTCTCTCAATAAAAATAGTTATTTGTCTTAACTTGTGCTCATACATGGTCGCAAAAAATTTGAAATAAGAAGTTGTTTGTTCAATATCAAGCTTACTTCTATGCTTTCATGACTAAATGTAAGGTAGTTTTACTGATTGTGCTACTATAAAAACAATGTTTTACACAGCAAACAAATTGACTAAAGTTAAGAAGGCCTCTTATACTTTTAATATAAATGTCTTGTTTGTCATCACATCCGCACTGGACACCTGATCCTCCCCGCCTTTCTGTGTGCATTTCTTACGAATTATTTTAATCGTTGTTCTCCTAGTCGGAGCGCAAAACGTATCCAATGAAGCAAAGACCACTATAGGTCGTTTATCAGATTAGTCTTAAGATAGACATGGCCCCAGTATACTAACCTGACATTTAATTTTATGTATATAATTTTGTTTCCATTCTTTTTTGCAAAGCTGTCTTATGTAGTGTCACTGAAAAATACTTAATTATATCCCAGATATAGAGTATAGAATCTCGAA
>NW_025788154.1:0-11009 GCF_021130785.1 Homalodisca vitripennis
TACAAGACATTATAAAAATGAAATTTTGGATTACCTTGGCTTACGGAGATGCATACAGCGAAACGTTTAGCTTTAATTTTGATTATATTTATGTTTCCTATAGAAGACGTCAGTCCCAGTTAGATAAGGGCACATCACCATGATTTGTTTAATACTCCCCGCCCCCTTTTTTTAAAATCTTCTAGTACAGGGGTAGAGTAGGGCGCACTCTTAAAGTTAAAAAATAAAATGGTTTGTTTCTCTAATGAGATCTGTAGGTTGAATGAAGGGCTTCTCTGCTACAACTCTTTCAAAATAAAACTGTAACTAAACATGTAAGTGCATTTAACCTTGTATATCCTCCTCGTTATCTACATAGTAAAGAGAAAAAATGGCATGTCTTCATGATCCATATTACAATGAATAACAAGCCGATCAAGTCACCTCTCTTTAATATTATACGATTACTTCTAATTCCTTACATATTTATAACACTAGACAGAGTTTCCAGCTGTAATAAAAATATCCTAGTTATATATTTACCAAACGGTTTTTATTGCATTTAAATTAACGTCAGTTTAGTACTATATGCTTATCGTATTAAAATGGTTATATGAAATTAAGAGTTTAAAACCGAAGAATTTAATTAATTAATCTAAATTACGATTAATGTGATATTAATTTCTTGAAAGTAACACGGTTCTTTATCTCACCAGAGTGTAGCAGCAACAGGTATCCGATCCCGATCATCTCGAGATTTTGTTCCGGTTTTTAGGATGAGGTGAAAGTAATTAGTGAACATCTGATGTTTCTAATTTAATATCTTTTGTTTTCAATAATATTTGTGAAACTGAAAGGACACGAAATAAACAATTCAATGACTTTAATACTAAAGTTATTACTAACAGTATAACCTTTGTAAAAAGCAAATTTTGAGGGGGGCCCTCTACCCTGATTACGCCACTGGAACATACAGCAGTGACGAAGCCAGAGGGGTACGTAACGGGTGTTATAAAAACCAACATGGCCGCATAAGGCCCCCCCCCAAATTAATTAAAAATGTATTGGAACAAAGTAACCCACGTGGTATTAATCAAACTGTTGCCAACCAACTCATACCAGACATAAAAAATTGTAGGGGTTGTTTCTTGTTTATATGTACAAACCCCCTGGTAAATTAACCTCTTTATGAAATTACAGACTACGCCACTGGCACATGGTACTTTCTGTTTAGATTAGAACTTTGCTACAATAACTTAATAACAGTGAATAAAATTGAAAAATTCAAAAACTCATTACATATGTAATTTAAAGACCAAGTTGAACTATTAAAACATTTATCAGCACGAATGAAGATGGAAAGAAGTCTTATATTATACCCACCCCCCCCCCCCACCACCACACTACTGAATGTCGCAGTCATCTCTAGGAGGTTTTAAATGGTCTCACCATAATTAGGATGATTTTAAAAAAACTATGCTGTTTGGGTGAAAGGTAATAAAATATTATTGTGAATGTAGATTCCTAGAAGACTGCTTTAAAGGAACTCAGCTGTCTCTCTCCCGCCCTCTATAACACGGCTCCCTAATTAACGTTTATGTACTGCTTCTCAGACATCAACAGTGTAATTTTGAGGTAGAGCCAGGCCTCAATTTGCCTGTACTTAGCAGACGCCGCGTGCGTAGCAACCGGTTTAATTTGCGATTTTGCAAAATAGAGGTGAAAGCCCCGACGGCAGTCCTAGCTCGGATATTCCTAGGACTTTTCCTTTGACCTGGAAACCGGTCAAGGTCCGGTTGGGGTCAGTCAGGAATGGAATGTTTTTGCTGCGGCGGCAGCTGCGGCATGTCCTGGCATGTCTTGTCGCGCTGCATCTTGTGCCATCGGAGGACTGCTTTGACTTCAGGGTGAGCTCTACGTTATCTTACTGTGTTGAAACCTGCTCTGGAAGACTTAAAAATTGTTATATAATCTGATAGCTTGGACGTAGCAGAGATCTACGTAATACATAGCACATCGTGCAAATTATTTTACCGATCTGCAAATCGGTTGGTCAAATCGTTTAAAAATGTAGCCATAAGAGAATCCTGCCAGCTTCTTGATGCCAAAGTGTTCAAACAATAACATTTTATGGGATATTATACTACTATTTTAATTAAGTTTCATGATGTGGAATTTTTAAGACCTTTTATTTTTATAAGATAATATCGAAAACTAGTTCAATTATTTTGTGAATTAATAGATTTGTGTGACCCATATGAAAGCTTTAAAATTTTTTTATTAAATTAGTAGACAGTTATTAAAACTCCAATTCTACGCTAAATATGGAAAGCATTGTAGAAGTTTAAAATGTATATTGCTGAAAATATGCAAAATAAATTTCGGTCCAACTCATTGGATAATCAATTCTACCACTAGTCAATAAACGAACGTTTCGAGAGGAATTCCGAAATATTTAAATGAACAAAAGAGAGCCCAGAGCTATAAGAATAAACGACTAAGTGAACCATAATTTGTAAAAATAGGGCTTTAGAACATAAATTGTGTATGGTTTAAAACAATGTAAACCACATCCCTTATTGTGCACCTGCGTGTTATTTTACTAACAACATTCTCGTAAGCCTCAAAAGATGAAAATCATTTTAAAAATTGAAATTTTAATACGGTATACTGGCAATAGGCAATAAGAAAGTTTCCAAGATTAATGTTGTTTCTGATTTCGTGTAATTAAGATGGAAACTCGTTTTATAAGATTTTTGACAACATTTCCAATTAATTTATTGCAATAATTCGTGGTTTGTAGCGTATTACATGATCAAACAAATAGTATAATTGTAATAATGAAAATCCAACATATGTGCATTAAATAACAAACATTACATGGAATTATATTGCTGTTCATATTAGATGTACAACATTTTTCCGCAACTTGTTTTTGTATTTTGTTTGTAACACACTGGTCCGTAAGTATTGAATAATAATGATAAAAAATTGACGGCACAGGAGAAAAACAACATAAACTAAAAATTGCCCTTCCGGAATTATTACAAAACATATTGGATTTAGTGTGTGGCTCACGTTATCAAACAAAAACCATAGATGGTGGTCATTTTGCAAATATGGTGAGGGGCAAGTGCAAGCATTCTTAAATTAGTGCATAAAATTTAGAAATAGTGCTTTAGAGTGTGTGGAGGTATGTGTGCGCACTTCTTAGTAGCGTTGATTTTGCTTTAGTGTAGGAATGCTTTAATTTTGTAATGGTATAGTTTCAAAAATCCACTCGCAAAATTTTTTTTTGATTTTTTTACTTTTTTATGGGTTATAAAAATATATTTCTTGCGCATTCTTCAAGCTTGTCCCGTTTTTGTCCTGCATCGGGTCTACAACTGAATTCACACCATGTTATTAGTTTTGTTTCATATTTGCCACGTAGTTTTGTTGTATATCTAATAACTATATATTATGATTAATTATCATCACTGCCGCACTTAGATTATAGTTAAATTACAAAATAAGATGATTTTTTTCTTCTGCTTGAATTAAACGTTATGCATACAAAACAGAGCATGTTATAATTAGTTATATTCAGTTGTCTTTCTATCATACAATTTTTAATTTCTTTATAAATCGTATATTGTGTATTAGAAATATTAATTGCAAACTCGAGTGAAGATGGACTCGATTCTTACACACGGGCTTTTGTCCATGTGGGATCCTTCTTATATAATCTGTTGGCATCATATTTGTATATATGTAAAAGAGATGAACAAAATTAATGTAAATGCAAAGATGTATTATTACATTTTAGGGTTAATTTGTACAACACTGAAAAGATTTCGGACATTAATGTTCCATCGCTATATGTTACGTAAATAGAACATGCGTTTTCGAGGATTAAATTATAACTTATACCTTTGGCGGCCAATACCATTTCAAATCACCCATCGTCATTAACAAACTGTAAATAAAGAACTGAATATTGTAGCTAACGTAAAAGGAAAAAGTATTTTTCAAGTAAAAATGTTACACGTATACAAAGCAAATTAGTAGAACCGTATAAAAACTGCATTACATTGATCATACATTAACAGTTATTCACCATTTCTCACGCAATTCCGCAGTCTTTGCATGTGTATGATTATCTTTGGTTCGAGTGAATTATATTTGCCAACACCAATGTTGAGTTTGCCTTTCTGCCACAATCAAGAAAATATGTCAAAAAGTGTATATTTTATGGCCATTGTAATTTACTCCTGTCTTGGTATCTGCATTAGAGTATGGTTAAGGACTACAATACTGAAACAAACAAACATTTTCTCAAGCAGCGTTTTCTGCTGCAGCACAGAGAAGTGGTCCCAGGAAAGGTTTAAACAAGACGTGGTTGTTACTATCCAGCTTACTCTATGCTTTCAAGACTATGAATGTAAAGCCGCTATCCTCAAACCTTTCATAATATTAAAACAGGGAAAAAACGTAAGAACATGTACTATTGAATCAACAAAACATCATAATCATAAATCATAAGCCGCCATCTTAAAAACTTCATCAGATATAAAAAATCCCAGTGGTATAAGGTCTCTAAATATTTATTGATTTTGTTTTTACGTGGTCGAGTTGAAACGTTTACACGAATGTGCCCGTCACCTTGAAACTTTATATTGGTTGTGAATTGCTATCTCACCCATCCAAAAAGTTTTGCACAGATCATCTCCCTACCAAGTTTAGTATTAATATTACGGATAACTTCATACTTGTACTTAATCAGTTTATCCATAATGTTAATATATAAAAACTAAATTTGGTACAGAGATTATGTTCACAAGCTCGCTGTTTGTTAGTGAGTCCATTGCTAAAGAACAATACTGTTTCATTCAAAATGTAATACAAAAATTTGATTCATTTTCTAATAAGACTTTTAGAAAAATCAGGACCAAAACTTCAAGTCCACCCACTATAGATGTGCCACTACTTACGTTTCCTCGGCACAATTTCTCCGAACATCTGTAGGGTCAATTTATACAATCGTTTCACGAACGGTGCTTCAGTCTATAGGTCTCCTAAATAGTATATTAAAAAGGTAGATTTATACATGTGTACATTTATAAATATCTGTAGAGTCAATTTATTCAAATCCGTTCACGAACGGTACTTTAGTCTATATGTCTCCTAAATATATTACAAAGGTAGATTTCTACATTATGTACATTTGTAAATATCTTTTGAGTCAATTTATTCAATCGTTCACGAACGGTACTTTAGTCTATACGTCTCCCTAAATATATTACAAAGGTAGATTTCTACATATGTACATTTGTAAATATCTTTTGAGTCAATTTATTCAATCGTTCACGAACGGTACTTTAGTCTATATGTCTCCTAAATATATTACAAAGGTAGATTTGTACATAATTTATATACATTTGTAAATATCTTTTGAGTCAATTTATTCAATCGTTCACGAACGGTACTTTAGTCTATATGTCTCCTAAATATATTACAAAGGTAGATTTCTACATTATGTAACATTTGTAAAATATCTTTTGAGTCAATTTATTCAATCGTTCACGATCGGTACTTCAGTCTAATATATTTTACGAAGGTAGATTTACCGGGGACCCATGGGTACCACTCTCACCATAAAAATCCTCCAGCTGTTGTACAGTTATAATAGCGCTGAAAAAGGTCACAAAGAGGCAGCCACGCAGCATTTCCTCTTGAAATACAAGGACGTGATGTTATCACAGCCACTTTCCCAGTTGACACGACTCAATTGACAAGCGCCGAGCGCCCGCAATTGTTTATGCTAGGAAATAACTAAGTTACGTCACCGAGCATAACATTTAAAAAGAAGTAACGCTAAAAAGTAATTGAGTACCAGTCAGTAGTTAATTGATAAAAGTGGTTTGTTATACAATAAGTTTCAACCATCAGCTTGTACAATTCATTATCGTCGACTATTTCAGGTGCTCATTGATTCAAATGTTTTTTATTGTTGCAGTTATAACTTTGGCAGCTCAAAATAAAACTTCTATCTTCTAGGCTCCTAATAAACCAAGGCCTTCCGAGTAGATTATATGCTATAAATATAGAGGATGATTATTGCTGCTAAGGGTGTCCGTAGACCGTAATCTAGACAACTATTCTTCCATTTATCTTCCGCTTGGTTTCCTCCCTTATTTTCCATTCGGTAATGTTCGTTTTTTTTTTTTTTTTTTAATTATAATGTCATGATCATAACACACGGCGAAGAAATAACAACTTCAGACAGATTTGGACTAAACCTTTACAACAACTTAATTGTTATTTTACTTCAAACTCTACATCTAACTTCCAAATTTAAATCCAGATGCAAACAAATGTGAATATATTTAAAAAAGGATTTTAAGGGCTGACTTGATCTAGTATGTTTTTCTACAGTCTTTGATGCCCGTGTATTAATGAGACCGATAGGTTTTAGGATTAGGGATGATTTAAAAACCAATTTCTTTTAGGTTTATATCGTATGCTCTTTTATATACTTGCACACAAAAACTCTTTGTGTTATATTTTGTGAATAAATTATATTGATTGTGGGACCGGACACGCTCTTTGAACTTGTAAGTTTTATGTTGAATTGTAACAATCCACTAAGAAACAAAAATAAAACCAAACAAAACTCTCATTTATTTATTTCTTACATTAAACTTACTCTACAAGTTTTGATCTGAGCTTTGGTAGTCTCTAGGACCTTTCTAAGAGTTATCATATAGGCAGGAACTGCCCTGTAACCTATTGGTTCCAAAATAAATAAGGTTCCTCATTGGGCTAAGAGTATCCTATATACCTAATTTCAATTTTCTAGGTTTTCTCTATTGAAGAGTTATCGCTCAGAAACATATATAGAGGAACTGACTAAACTTTGACGTTACTAGAGTAGTGTTGTTATGTTTTACACAGTACTTCAATCTGTAGTTAGAGTAGTCTTGTTATGCAAACATTCTAAACTATATCTAGAGTTTGTGCGGTGATGCACCATTGCAATCTGTAGGTATAGCAGTATTGTTATACAACATTGTAAATCTATAGCTAGAGTACTAGTGTTACTGTAAGTAAACTGTTACTAGAGTAGTGTTGTTATGTATTACACAATATTTCAAGCTGTAGTTAGAGTAGTCTTGTTATGCAACATTGTAATCTATAGCTAGAGTAGTAGTGTTAATGTAAGTAACTGTTTACTAGAGTAGTGTTGTTATGTATTACACAATATTTTTCAAGCTGTAGTTAGAGTAGTCTTGTTATACAACATTGTAATCTATAGCTAGAGTAGTAGTGTTACTGTAAGGTAACTGTTACTAGAGTAGTGTTGTTATGTATTACACAATATTTCAAGCTGTAGTTAGAGTAGTCTTGTTATGCAACATTGTAATCTATAGCTAAAGTAGTAGTGTTAATGTAAGTAACTGTTACTAGAGTAGTGTTGTTATGTATTACATAATATTTCAAGCTGTAGTTAGAGTAGTCTTGTTATGGAACATTGTAAACTATAGCTAGAGTTGTGCGGTTATGCACCATTGCAATCTGTAGGTTATAGCAATATTGTGATACAACATTGTAATCTATAGCTAGAGTAGTAGTGTTACTGTAAGTAAACGTGTTACTAGAGTAGTGTTGTTATGTATTACACAATATTTCAAGCTGTAGTTAGAGTAGTCTTGTTATGCAACATTGTAATCTATAGCTAGAGTAGTAGTGTT
Source organism: Homalodisca vitripennis (assembly GCF_021130785.1). Taxonomy (NCBI): domain Eukaryota; kingdom Metazoa; phylum Arthropoda; class Insecta; order Hemiptera; family Cicadellidae; genus Homalodisca; species Homalodisca vitripennis. The sequence goes on from NW_025788154.1 coordinate 7,713, forward strand.
AATGTAAGTAACTGTTACTGGAAGTAGTGTTGTTATGTATTACATAATATTTCAAGCTGTAGTTAGAGTAGTCTTGTCATGCAACATTGTAAAACTATATCTAGAGTTGTGCGGTTATATGCACCATTGCAATCTGTAGGTACACTCGCAGTATTGTTATGCAACACTGTAATCTATAGCTAGAGTAGTAGTGTTACTGTAAGTAACTGTTACTAGAGTAGTGTTGTTAGTGTTTTACACAGTACTTCAATCTGTAGTTAGAGTAGTCTTGTTATGAAACATTCTAAACTATATCTAGAGTTGTGCGGTTATCACCATTGCAATCTGTAGGGTACAGCAGTATTGTTATGCAACACTGTAATCTATAGCTAGAGTAGTAGTGTTACTGTAAGTAACTGTTACTAGAGTAGTGTTCTTATGTTTTACACAGTACTTCGATCTGTAGTTAGAGTAGTCTTGTTATGCAACATTGTAATCTATAGCTAGAGTAGTAGTGTTAATATAGAGGATGATTATTGCTGCTAAGGGTGTCCGTAGACCGTAATCTAGACAACTATTCTTCCATTTATCTTCCGCTTGGTTTCCTCCCTTATTTTCCATTCGGTAATGTTCGTTTTTTTTTTTTTTTTTAATTATAATGTCATGATCATAACACACGGCGAAGAAATAACAACTTCAGACAGATTTGGACTAAACCTTTACAACAACTTAATTGTTATTTTACTTCAAACTCTACATCTAACTTCCAAATTTAAATCCAGATGCAAACAAATGTGAATATATTTAAAAAAGGATTTTAAGGGCTGACTTGATCTAGTATGTTTTCTACAGTCTTTTGATGCCCGTGTATTAATGAGACCGATAGGTTTTAGGATTAGGGATGATTTAAAACCAATTTCTTTTAGGTTTATATCGTATGCTCTTTTATATACTTGCTACAAAAACTCTTTGTGTTATATTTTGTGAATAAATTATATTGATTGTGGGACCGGGACACGCTCTTTGAACTTGTAAGTTTTATGGTTGAATTGTAACAATCCACTAAGAACAAAAATAAAACCCAAACACAAAACTCTCATTTATTTTATTTCTTACATTAAACTTACTCTACAAGTTTTGATCTGAGCTTTGGTAGTCTCTAGGACCTTTCTAAGAGTTTATCATATAGGCAGACTGCCCTGTAACCTATTGGTTCCAAAATAAATAAGGTTCCTCATTGGGCCAAGAGTATACTATATACCTAATTTCAATTTTCTAGGTTTCTCTATTGAAGAGTTATCGTCTCAGAAACATATATAGAGGAACTGACTAAACTTTGACCCCTACATTAATAGGGATCTTCATTAGACTAAAAGAAGCTTATATTACGAGTTCTCTAGGACTAGGATCTTTCTATCACAGTTATCGACAGAAGGAAGGACTCCAAGAAGGTTCTGACGGATCTTTAATAATATGAAAATACAGCAGTTAATAATATAGCATAAATTCTATCGCAGCATCGCTATAACAGAGTCGCATTGTTATGTAGCATTGTAATCTATAGTTAAAGTAGTAGTGTTAATGTAAGTAACTGTTACTAGAGTAGTGTTGTTGTTATGTTTTACACAGTCCTTCAATCTGTAGTTAGAGTAGTCTTGTTATGCAACATTCTAAACTATATCTTAGAGTTGTGCGGTGATGCACCATTGCAATCTGTAGGTATAGCAGTATTGTTATACAACATTGTAATCTATAGCTAGAGTACTAGTGTTACTGTAAGTAACTGTTACTAGAGTAGTGTTGTTATGTATTACACAATATTTCAAGCTGTAGTTAGAGTAGTCTTGTTATGCAACATTGTAATCTATAGCTAGAGTAGTAGTGTTAATGTAAGTAACTGTTACTAGAGTAGTGTTGTTATGTATTAACACATATATTTCAAAGCTGTAGTTAGAGTAGTCTTGTTATACAACATTGTACTCTATAGCTAGAGTTGTAGTGTTACTGTAAGTAAACTGTTACTAGAGTAGTGTTGTTATTGTATTACACAATATTTCAAGCTGTAGTTAGAGTAGTCTTGTTATGCAACATTGTAATCTATAGCTAGGAGTACTAGTGTTAATGTAAGTAACTGTTACTGGAGTAGTGTTGTTATGTATTACATAATATTTCAAGCTGTAGTTAGAGTAGTCTTGTTATGCAACATTCTAAACTATATCTAGAGTTGTGCGGTTATGGGACCATTGCAATCTGCAGGTTATAGCAGTATTGTTATACAACATTGTAATCTATAGCTAGAGTAGTAGTGTTACTGTAAGTAACTGTTACTAGAGTAGTGTTGTTTATGTATTAACAGTACTTCAATCTGTAGTTAGAGTAGTCTTGTTATGCAACATTCTAAACTATATCTAGAGTTGTGCGGTTATGGACCATTGCAATCTGTAGGTATAGCAGTATCGTTATGCAACACTGTAATCTATAGCTAGAGTAGTAGTATTACTGTAAGTAACTGTTACTAGAGTAGTGTGTTTATGTTTTACACAGTACTTCCAATCTGTAGTTAGAGTAGTCTTGTTATGCAACATTCTAAACTATATCTTAGAGTTGTGCGGTTATGCACCATTGCAATCTGTAGGTATAGCAGTATCGTTATGCAACACTGTAATCTATAGCTAGAGTAGGCGTATTGTTATGTAAGAAGACGCTCGCAGAGCTGACAGATGCTGGTTCTATCATACGTTCTACTACCCGCTGTACTGGGCGCTTGAGGAGCCAAAGTCTTAAATAATGTATAAATAAATACAGTTCTTGAATCACCACATACGTGGCATTCCCTGCTATAAAACATCAAATATATGAGTCTATCTGTACTCACGTACATATTTAAAAAGTTCAAATTCAGCAGTTTTTATTCGAAACTTGATAACAAAATGGTCTAAATTGTCAAAGTACCTTTAATTTCACGAGGAGTGGACAATAATATTGTATACTTTCCTGTATTCGGGGAATCATCATAAAGGGCTTTAAATGTAAAAATATTTCCCAACTCCAAAAATCAATTGCTCTAATTTAGTGTGTTCATAAATTAATGTAGCTACAGCGAACAATGTTTCATAACTTCACTATTCTAGCTATAGATTTGCAATGCTCCACAACAACACTACTCTTGTAACAGTATAACACGTATATTCTACCTTCAGCTAACAATGTTGCATGTCTATGCTAAAAAATATCACAGAATCAAAACGATAGTAAAATGTGCTACTTTCTATTTATGTTGTAGTTCATATTTTGTACTAATAAGTTTCAAATTGAAAA
>NW_025788155.1:0-10699 GCF_021130785.1 Homalodisca vitripennis
AATATTTTAAAACCCATCAGATGATTTAATAACTTTTCAATACATTTTTTAAAGTTTTACTTTGCGAATGATTTTATTTTTATTATAGCCTAGGTCTAGTTGTACCAGGAGAATGGAAAGGGCAATATTTTTTTTTTAGTTGTAACCACAATTTGTAAGTTTATTTCTGTAATAGAACCCGGCTGTATGCATGCCAACCAACTGTTTAGGTGGAACTATTTTCTGAGCGAATCGACTTTTTGATTTTTCATTGTATCATATAAACCCGATATTTAAATCAAGCCTTACATTTCCTTTTTTAAAACAACTTACTCGCCTTCTAGCAGGACCTTGCAAATACTAATGGAGGAAATGTGAAACGTCTAATACGACCAATGGCAATAAAGGAGCCATAAGGCACTAAAATATCCTCAGGACATTATTTATTAGCAGTTCTATCGTGCAAGTTGGTTTTGTTAATATTATATCTTATGTCAACGTGTTTTTACTAATAAAGTTTATTTGTAGGAGGCCTAAATGTCCAAAAAATTTTCCGCTACACTAAAACGTTATTGATCAGCGTTTTGGCTTAGCTCTCTACAATATATGTTTATATTTTTTTTAAATATTTAAACCCAGGTGAAATTTGAATAATTTGTTGGGGCCATTATAATTAAACCTCGTACATGGCCCGGATTTTTCATATTTATCCCGTTTGAACACTTTTAAAAATTTTAGAGTAATTTATACTATAATTTTTAATACTATAGCGTTTAAGTTTACAACCACAATAATATTATTTAAAAACGGGTTTGCATTATTGAAAACTGACATTGGCTTTTGATCGTAATTTTTTCATTACGTTTCCCGCTTAATTACAAGCAAATAATTATGTTTACTAGCTGATCTAATCTTTGGGAATATGTTTCAGAGTGTGATTCCATCATCCTCACATTGCCATCCATTTCATTAAAAGAATGCCAATTAGTGGGAAAATGAAGATGTTCTTTGGAAATAGTAAAAGTTAATCAGTGAGTATTCTAACTATTTCTTAGTTTACGTTATCATCGTAAGTAATTTAATGTTTCTACGGTTGTTTAAGACATTTTAGATCGAAATAAATAGATCTTCTATACTTAGAACTAGTAGCATTCAAATCACCCAACAAACAAAATTTTTTGACTATTAAAAGTAAGACCCTTTATGGGGTTTTTAAAGTTATACAAAAGATTGTTGTATATCTTTGCGCCAAAGTAGTTGAAACCTCGCAGACCTAAACCCTGGTAAAGAGGAAGGCGATCTTGGTGCGACCTCACCACAGCAGACAAGGGGTTTCCCGTCAAATATGCCGGTCTCCTGCTTCATTTGCATATTTTTAATTTTTTTTTATTGTGAATGGCTTAAACCCTTTTGTCTGGTTTTACGCCAGAAGAGGACAGATTATAGCTAACTTTAGTATTTAAATCTTTGTTAACATAGCCCCTAACAGTTGCAAATTCCCGACATCCTCTCAAACTGCCATCATCATGAGCTTATATTGTTCATTACGATCATTGTTATATTTTAAAATAGAAGAACAAATTAAAAAATTTTGGATTTTGTTTGGATTTGTTTGTATGAGCTACATTATTACTGTTGATATATGAATACGCTTTGTAAATTAATAATTAAATTACAAAACGTACATATTTAAACTATAAGAAACATAAAATTCCTTTTCAGCTTGGCGATGAATTCGATACCTGTAGACACTTTATATTGTTTGCACCTTCTAAGTTAGCGTACAGTTGTTTGAGAATGGAATTTTTTATAGCCCAATTGCTCTGTGTCAGCCAATGGCGGTTTTTTATAGTAGAATTAAAAGGAAGCACAAGCATTATATATCTGTTCTAGCTGGTGAAAATTAGTAATCATTAATTTCAAAATATGGGATAGAAGGACAAAGAGTCAATGGTATGAATCTTCTTATACCGTACGCTATACTCTCGTACCTTGAATTACTGGGTCTGTTTTCAGCTTTTTAGAATCATCTTAAGAGATATACGCAGTATTAACAACACAACTGGAAAAGATATTTGTGCAAACAATGGCTTTATACCGTTTTCATTTTTTAATTTACAAGACGGATAATACGTACGGTTCTTTAGAATATTGTTACGTTTTTACAAACTAAAATAATTCTTATGTGGGTTTACAAATAAGCAACACGATTATTAGTTACATTAATACTGTTTATTAAAGCTAATTTACAATAAGGACAAATAATTACTTTAATTGAAAGAAATTACTATTTATAATTATTACTATTAATTACAACTCCAAAAATTACAATTATATTATTAATATTTGCTAAATTACTAAGATGGCTTCTGCAAAACTAATATTATTTGCAATCACAAATATAGCTAATTAACAAGTGGCTTTACTGTCTCTTCTGCTTAGTCCAATTTGCTTAGGGTTTTCCCCCCGGTGTCGTATCCTTCCACAGGAGTTGTCCAATACTGCGCTGAATCTTCCGGTCGAATCCCACGATGCGACGTTTCCCCACAGCAGTTATCCCCGCAGGCACTCACTATCACAGGATCCGTGTCACGACATCACTACACTGCCTCACGGGTTTCCTCACAACTCCCCCGGCTCCCCAGTAGACGGCCTTTTATAAACTTCTAGCATTCTTGCTAGAAGGGTCTATACCGGTGGGCTCTGGAAGGTCTAGAAGATTCCGGAGTCAATTGGGCAGTGAGTCTTTTACCAGGAAGATGCTCTAGACTTTCTATTGTCATCAGCCTATTCAGAAGAAAGGACTGGCCCAGCCATTTATGAGGGTTGTTGAGGCTCTCGCAGAAGGATTTTGGCGGTCCCTTACGTCAACAGCCAGGCCGCCCCCGCAGCCGCCGCGCGACCGGCCAGCTCCGTGACACTGCCCTCTCCTTAAGGTGATCGTCCCGATCAGTGTTGGAACCATGGTAAGACGCTAGACGATCTAGGTGGACGACGGCATCTTGCCTCTTGGGTGTTTTTTGGATTCGGTAGACCACGTCGTTGATTCGTGTCACCACACGATAAGGTCCAACCCAGTCCTGTTGAAGCTTTGGGCACCTTCCCTTCCTCCGCAGGGGACTGTAGAAGCCAAACCAAGTTGTTCCCCTGGAATCCAGCTGAGTTGGCTTGTCGGTCGTAGCGAGCCTTCATCTTGTAAACTGGCGACCTTCAGGTGCTGGCGAGCAAACTCGTGAGTGTCGTGCAATTGATCAACGAGTTCCGAGGCGAAGTCAGTCGCTGGCCTCTCCTTGTCAGGTGGTGGGCCCGAACATGAGATCATTTGGTAGCCGAGTTCTCTTCCGAAGACCATTCTTGCTGGGGGTAACCCCAGTTGTTTCATGGCTAGAAGATCTGTAGGCCAGCAGAAAAACTGGCACCTTCTTATCCCAATCCCGCTGGCTGGTGGAGACAATTTTCCCCTGAGATGACCGACGAGAGTCTTGATGTATCTCTCAACCATCCCATCGGATTGCGGGTGAAGCGGGGTTGTCCGTGTTTTATGCACTCCCAGACGCTGAAGAACATCCCTCATCAAGATAGAAACCGAATTTTCGTCCCTTGGTCGCTGTGTAGCTCAGGGGGGTACCCGTACCGGCAGGACGAAGTCGTTCACCAAGCATCCTGCCACAGTAGATGCCCTGGTTTGGTATGGGCGTATACTTCTGGCCATTTCGTGAAGTAATCCATGGCCAAACCAGGAGATATTTATTCCCTGCGTCTGTCACGGGAAATGGTCCAGCGATGTCGATGGCGATCCTCTCGAAGGGTGATCCCAACTTTTGTACTGCCGCATCTGCCTCGACTTCTTGTTTGAGGCCCTCGGCTTCCAGCACATACATCACATTGGCGGCACCATTTTCAACATCAGCCCTAAGGTGCAGCCAGTAGAACCGTTGTCGCAACTTTTCCATGTCTTGTTGACACCAAGGTGACCTCCAGACGCTCCGTTATGCACTCCATAAGGATTTTCCCTCCTCTTACTTCTTGGGAGTACGATCTGTTCGATTTTCCTTTCCCGTTAGGAGTTCCCAGATCCTTATTAGTACTCCGTTCTTGATCTTATAGAGTCCCCACTGTGCCCAGTTAGCTTTGTATAGGTGATCTCTGCCGCGATGTCTTCCCAACTAGGTCGATTTCCCAGCTTCCACCTCTCGCAGGAGTGGTCCGATCTCCGTGTCTCCTAGCTGCTCGTTCCGAAGTTCACTCATTTCCCATCCACTAGCAGGCTCCACGGTGGAACACAACGTACTTCTGCCGAAGGATTCTTTTCTTCTACCTTGGAGCAGTGCTTACAGCCTTCTGGAAAAGGGACGCCCGTGACAAAAGCATCAGCGTTGGAATGTTTCTTCCCTTGTCGGTGTTCAGACGTGAAGTTGTACTCCTGAAGCCGCTTGCCCCCATCGCGCTGTCTGCCCCCCCAAGTTCTTGAAGTTCAGTAGCCAAGTCGGGGCGGGGTGATCTGTCCTTAAATGGAAGGTTGTCCATAGAGGTATTTTATGAAAGTGTTCTAGGGCCCTTAAACGACTGCTAGCAGTTCCCTCCTTGTGACGCAGAAATTTTCCTTTCGGCTTAGATAGTGTTCTGCTGAAATAGGCTACCACGGTTTCCTGGCCATCCTGAACTTGCGAGAGTACTCCCCCTATGCCACGTCGCTGGCGTCAGTGTCGACAATGAACTTTTCTCCAAAGCGAGGGAATCCCAAGATGGGAGCACTACAGAGAGCAGTCTTGAGAAACCCCAAAATGCTTCACTCGACTCTGAGGTCCATTCAAACTTGCGCTGTTCTTCCGTGAGCTTGGTCAGTGGCTTAGCAATATCGGCATAACCTTCACGAAGCGGCGGGTAATAGGTGCACAGCCCGAGGAAACTTCTTACCTCATGTTTGTTACGTGGTGGGCCATTCCTTTATCGCTCGTATCTTCTCTGGATCCACAGAGACTCCTTCTGACGAGACTACATGTCCGAGATAGTTTACCTTATTTTTAAATAAGTTGCATTCTTCAGGTTAAGCTTCAAGTTGGCAAACGAAAGCCTTATAAAGATCTTTTCCAGGTTCTGAAGCTGGTCTTTTAAACTTTCTTTCCAATGACTATGATATCATCCAGATTACACTAGAAGGTTTCCCAAGTTAGACCCTTTTAAGCACGTTCTCCATTAATCTCTCGAAGGTAGCTGGGCATTGCATAGTCCAAAAGGCATCACGGTGAACTGCCACAGTCCGTTTCCATTCCCTATTGGAAAATGCCTTTTCTCCTTGTCCCCTGGAGCAATCTCTACTTTTCCAGTACCCACTCTTCATGTCCAAAGGGGCGAGAAGAAACTTGCCGCCTCCCAGAGCATCCAGTGTGGTCGTCGATCCGCGGTAAAAGGGTAACTGTCCTTCTTGGTGACGTTATTGAGTAGTCGGTAGTCCACGCAGAACCTAGAAGTCCCATCCTTCTTCTTCACTAGTACCCGGCGGAATTCCATGGACTGCTGGAAGGCTCGATCACCCCATCCGCTCCATCTCCTTTGTTATTTGCCTTTAGCTTCCTCCCCCTTCGCCCAGGGTAGTCTCCTAGGAATTTGGGGGGATTGGTTGTGCGTCTCCAACATTTATCTTGTGCTGAATACAGTCGTCCTGCCTCTTGGCCCTGTAGGGAGTTTCGAAAACGTCCTGGTAACTCTGTTATTAACTTAGCTACTTGTTTTGTTTGTTCCCAAATCCATTCCCTTGCAAGCATCTCTCACAAATTTAGCTATGTCTTCTGGAAGATTTTGTGGCAGGAATGCTGTCTGTCTAACAGATTGCGATACAGAAGAAACTGAGTAACAGGTACCTAAGAGCTTGCCTTGTTTTAAGGTAACGGATAGTCGTTTAAGTTCATTATTGCAGACTGGAACTTCCCTGGAAGATTGAAACAGTGTCTTCCCTACAAGGACACCTCGGCCAAGCTCCTCTTCGTTTACAGCTGGGTCTAACATTAAGTTTCTGTCCTTCCGGTACAGTTCTGTCGACTTCTGCTCTCACGATTTCTGAGCACGAGATGGCAGTGTGGTATCTTTTAATAACCGCACCGAAGAAGTAAGATTTTTTTTAAGCTGAAGGACGACTTCTTCTCCGCCAACAGTCGTCACCCCCTTTCTTGAGGTCTAATTGAAGGCCAAGTTTCATCATTACGTCCATGCCGAGTATAACGTCCTCCTCGATGTTAGCAACGAAAAGTGGGGATGTTTAAAGCATGTACTCCCGATGCAGAAGGTGGCAAAATGTCTCCCCGTGAACACTGGCCAAGTCCCCAGTCGCAGTCCTCAATGCCAGGTTGTTGGAGGTGACTTTATTGGGAGGTGAAAAAACCCTCTCTATTTACTATGGTCATCGTTGCCCAGTGTCTAGTAGAAGGCTTCTGGGCTTCCCGTTGACTAATCCATCTATGTAGAGGCTGTTAGTCTGTCCTGACAAAGATGCCACAATAATGCTGTCGGCTGGGGCCTCAGTTTGCTGGGTTGACAATTGCCCCTTCCTGTCAACCCTTTTTAGTTTTCCCGCATCTGCCCCCGAGAGGCTCTATCTGGGCACTTGCTTCGGGGATGGCCCAACTCTCCACAACTCCAGCAGCGGATTTCCTTCTTCCTGTTTTTCAGCGGCATCCAGCACCTCTGGACTACGTCTTTTTATCTTAAAACCTTCTTCCACGCAGACCCTCGAAGACGTGCATGTCCTTTCACAGGACCTGTTTTACTGCTTCAAATTCTAGTGCTTGTGTTAGCGCCTCGTGTTTAAAGTCTTGAGGACGAGCCAACTTTACAGCTGCTGTGGTTTTCGCGTCTCGAAGGCCGTCGAGGAATTTGTCGATGGATAAGTTCTCGCAGGGCAGCCCCATCACAAGTAGAGTAAGCACCTCTTACAAGTCGTGCGATATCAGCTTCAAATTCTGCAGTGATTCATTGGACTTTGGTGGCGACTCTCTGAGTTGAGACCTGTAGACCAGTTCCATGTGCTTATGTCCGAACCGCATCTCCAGTCGTCTAACCAGTTCTCCGTAGGGTTTTTTTCGCTCCGCAGGTGGCACGGTCTGCAGGACTTTAGCGCGTCTCCCGCAGCGAGAGGAGAGCATGGGACGCTTTTGTTGATGAGGCCAACGGTGGACGGCGGCAGCAGTCTCGAACAGGGGTCCGAAAATCCTCCCAGGTCATTTTTACCGTCGAAGGTTGGCACCCCTGCATTTACTCATTGGTGGACATGAATTAAGATGTGGTTCCGTAATTAATTTGGTTTTCCATCTTCTGGGCTAACAATGGATTCTTGTGCAGGTTTCTGAGCCTTGTGTTTCTCTGAGGCTTATTTCCTCTAAGATCCTAATTCTATCACCAAATTCTTTTGAATAATCATTTAACTTGTCTTCTAATTGTTTTTGGGGCAACCATTTTACCCGCTTCTAGTTGCTTTTAAATTCCTCTTCAACTCTACAAATTTTTAAATTAAACTCTGTAGCTAATTCATCTTTCTACTTTTCAAGTCTTTTGAAGTGTTTCACAATTACTATTTAATTTTTCTTCCAATGTTTTACTAATTATATTTAAATTTTTTTTTCCAATGTTTTACTATTACTATTTAATTTTTCTTCCAATGTTTTACTATTACTATTTAATTTTTCTTCCAATGTTTTACTATTACTATTTAATTTTTCTTCCATTTTTTTAGTTAGTTAGACTGTAACACTTTGGTAAGCTACTTGCTTCAGTTTCAAAAATTTTAAAATTTCGGGATCTTCACCTGCTTCTTATCATCGCCCGTTTAAGTCTTTTAGCTATAAACTGTTTTTGTCCCAGAAGTATTAAGTCCCTTTCTTCTAACTCCCGGTTTTAAATTTAGCACTTCAAATCTGCTAACTTAAACCATAGGAAGCCCTCGTTTTTTATATTGATTACTTTAAAATAATATAATAAATAAAATATAAAATAATATTTTAAAGGTTGTTTTGCTTTAAGGGGCAAATCAATCCACTTTGACACCAATGGTTTATTTTTTTCAACCAAAAAAATTTATTCTTTTTGTGGGTTTACAAATAAGCAACACGATTATTAGTTACAATTAATACTGTTTATTAAAGTAATTTTAAAAATAAGGAAAATTAAAATTACTTTAATTGAAAGAAATTTACTAATTACTTAATTCATCCTAATATTAATTTAACTATACTCCAATAATTTCCAATTACTATTTCTAATATCTTGCTAAATTACTAAGAGGGGCCTTGCATGTCAAAACTAAATATTATTTGCAAATCTCAAAATATTGCTCATTAACATGGGGCTTTAACTGTCTACTTCCTGCTTTCAAGATCCAATGTTGCTTTCACGGTTTACCCGGAGTCGTATCTCCCTTTCCACAGGAGTTGTCCAACTACTGCGCTGATAATCTTCCCGGTCGATCCCACGAGTTGCGGACGATTCCCACAGCCAGTATTCTACGCAGGATACTACACTCATCACAGGATCCCGTGTCACGACACTCACTACCACCTGCCTCCACTGGTCCTCACAACTCCCCCGGCCTCCCCAGTTGGACGGCACCTTCTATCAACCTTCTAGCATTCTTGCCTAGATGGGTCTATTACGGTGGTCTCCATGGCAAGGTAATAGACAGATTCCGGAGTCAATGCGGCAGTGAGTCTTTTACCTGGAAAGACTGTCTCTAGACTTTCTATATGTCATCCAGCCTATTCAGAATGAGAACGGGACTGGCCCAGCCATTTCTGAGGGTGTTGATGGGCTCTCGCAGAACAAGGACTTTATGGCGCGGTCACCTTACGTCAACACATGCAGGCCGCCAACACGCAGCCGCCGCGCGACGCGCCCAGCTCCCGCCGTCGCACACTATTTCTATTCAAGATCATTCAGTATAACAAGCCTTCACTGACGGTTGTTTACATTTGTCAGTCATCGTGAATTGTTCCCGCAGAGGAGATAAAGTGTGGTAGGTATACTCATTGAATGTGACGAACAATTTGAACTATTGGGTACACCAATACGTTAACTAGTCATGTTTTGTTATACCGTAGCTATGAAATACTTGTGAGTGCATTATCATCAACTTGTCTACGCACTTCAAAAGGAGAACATGCCTTATGACCTGAGACCTTAACTTTAGCAAAGTCTGGTCGTCATCGTGATTTGTCTGAAGATGAAAGTGTTGTTGTACTCATGCAGTGTCGAACATTTTGAACCTATTGTACAAAATCAGCCTTACACGTAAATTCATCGTTTTGTATACCGTAGCTATTGAAATACTCGTTGAGTGCATATCACAACTTCGTATCGGCACATCAGAGAACAACGCCTATGACGAGACCTTATACTCTAGCCTAAGTTGGTAGTCCTCGTGAATTGTTGAGAGAAAGTGTTGTTGTATCATGATGTGTCGAACATTCTGAAACTATTGTACAACATAGTTAAAAAACTATTCATGCTTGTGTATTCCGTTCGCTCATGAAATACTGATGAGGTGCTTATTCAAAACTTGGTAGCACATCAGGAACATGCCTTATGGGGGGGGGTTACGTAGACCTTAACTTAGGCAAAGTTGGTAGTCATCGTGAATTGTGCCTGAGTGAAAGTGTTGTTGTACTCATGATGTGTCGATCATTTGAAACTATTGTACAAAATAGCTACACTTATTTCATGTTTCTGATATACCGTAGCTTTGAAAATATGTGGAGTGCATATCAACAACATTGTAGCCAATCAGGAGAAACCATGCCTATGAACGAGACCCTCGATCTTAGCACAAACGTTGGAAACGTTTCCTCCAAAGTTTGTACATTTTCCTCAAAATTTTCAAGAAAGATATCATATCTGACTATTGTGGGTAAAGAACACATATTTACGTTTTTTAAGTTTGAAAGAGGTTTAACATATTTTGGAATGACAAAGCAATTTTTTGGATTTGCTCTGCTAACGTTTTATGTTGATAATAGAAGCCTAAGTGAATACAGAAATTCAGATAAAATTTAAACTAAGTGTGAATTCTTAATCCGTCTGCTACTTCGAAGAAAGGCTGAGTCATTATTTTCATTGGAGCTCCTAATTCTTCTACTTGAACATTTAAAATTTTATTGTCTGTTGCAGAATCGGACGATAACCTTGCGGATGTAATGGATGTGGAGAAAACTTACATCTGTGCGTTTCAGACTGAAACCAAAGATATTGCTTTTTGTACAATATTATATAATTGTGATGTTGAATCCACTCTTTTAAACATTTTTAAGTTGCCTCAGTAATTTGAGATGAAAATGGATATTGTATTGAAGATCTCTGTGATTTTACTATAGGCTAACCGGTGTATAAGTCGCTAGAAGAATTTATATATTGTGAATGTTCCCATGTATGGTGCACCCTCAAATAATACTATCTGCCTCGATACTATATTAAGAATTGATCTAATCATGGACTAGTTTCGGTCCTAAAGTACTGATTTAAGTTTTAGCATTTTCACTTGGAGAAATTCTAAGGCCTAGAAATGTTATCTTTTAGTTCGTGTATCTTGATAACGACTTGCAATAGTTAAGTTCTTAGAAGAGTTTCTTTGCTTCAACCTTTCTGAGGACATTAATATGTTGTAATAATTGCCCAAAGATTTTAAAATTTTATATTTTCTCTTGCCCCTCTTCAGTATTTATTCTTTAGGGAAATTTTT
>NW_025788156.1:0-10130 GCF_021130785.1 Homalodisca vitripennis
AACAATGGAATATTTCAATAAAAATTAAATGGTTACTAGTAATCAAATACATGTGTTTAAATCTAGGCTATGTACATGAATATGAAAACAAATAAAGTGTAATATCCCTGATCTTAATGAGTTTACAAGTTCTGATGATAGATTTAGTCAGTTGTATGGTAAACTTCGAAAACAAAATCAGGATGAAGCCATGGGGTCTCGGGACATGACTTGCAGAAGTACATTGTCTCCTTTCGTATTCCATTTCCTGTACAAACAACACACCTCCTGGATCCTTGAGCTTTTTTTCCCCATAAAATGTTGCTTGCTTTTTTCTGAGGGACATTTAGATTGGTCTTCCACGCTTTCTTCGTTGTGTATGTGATGTACTCTATCTGCTACCAAGTCGTTAACCAAACTTTTCCTAAAATCTTTATGGGTAAGGGGTTTTTTTCCAGCTGCTTCTTGAACATTTTTGTATAATAAGTAAAGAGAACAATAATAATAATAATAATAATGTTGTGGTTATTTTCATTCAAGCGTTTCTTCAGTTAACATACAGAACAAATGCTTTTTCGACACAAACTATCGTCACATACAACATATACATGAAAAAATGAAATACAAATAAAAATAAAGAAGGGGGGGTATAATCTACCCACATTAAACAAAATTCTGCACTCATCTTATTCTTATTATGTAGCTATTGAACATTGTGTTCACGTTTATGGTGGGAGGTCGTTGTTACAATTTCGGGCCGAAATTAAGAGAAGCTCCTCCTTTCCCCAACTCCAGCCTAACTTTGGGAAAGTGAAAGGAAGAAGATTCCCATGGCGGGTTCTGCGCTGAGAGACCTTCATCCCGTAATGAGAGCTCTTGGACACTTTTAACAGAAAAAAAAATCCTTACGGGTACCATTTCTTCGTACGCCTCAGGAATTTTGATAAGACGCGATTAAAATGGCTCGCTTTCTATCAAAACTGCTCCCTATTCTTTTTCGGTATAGTCTGTTACTACAATCTGGTTTAGGAGGTTGGAGGATATTTTTGGCCACTTACTTATGGTACAAGGCTCATAATTACGTCTGCTCCCTTTGCCCTTCGTACCTCAACTATGGTGCACAAACCCTTTTATCCTGTTCCTGGACGAAGGACCACTAATTCCTCCTTTTCTTTTGGTTTGAGAACGTCTCCTTTTCTTGAGCTTTTTAATATCAGCTTTCCACATTAGGGAGGCATACAAACTCGGTTCGGCATAACAGTACCAGTTAAAAACACACCCTAAATCATGGAGTTCTGTAGCAAGTTCAGGGGCTTGTTGTAGTAACGGTCTGTATTAAACGAGTAATCCCTACATAAGGGTTTTTAGGAGCTTTCTTGCAAGATTGACTCACCAAAAGCACTTTTACGATTTGTGTAGTCTTGAGAAGGGTAGAATTGGGAATTAGGGTTTGCTTCCCATAATAAAGGTATTTTTAAAATTTGGGTTTTATATATAACCATTTGATACTTTCATGAAATTACTAAATATTTTTATTTCCAAATTTAGTGGGTTTCTGTGGATTGATAGACTCTGAAAGGGATACTTTTCCCTTGAAGAAAATAGTACTTTCGTCCACAGCTACATATTTACTAGTAATTATAAAATAGAACACACTTTTCCCGTATGTGATCTACAAATGCCTGAATCAGGTATCCTTTGGGTTTTGCATCACCCTGACCTACTCCATGATAGAAATGAATGGTTTCAAAATATGTTTCAATAATTCTTTTTTTCGAAAAAACCTTGCTGGCAAAAAATGCGGATTCTACTATCCCAATTTGTAGAAAAAGTATTGCCTCAATTGAAGTCAGTGGGCATCAAAACACCCATGTTTATAGAATATATGCCAAATAGCTTTGAAATCACAAGGATCTTATATCCTACCCATTTGTTTACTCGTGCATGAGGAGAGTGAGTGTTTATCTGTTCCGTTTGGTTGACATAAATATGTGGTTTCCATGCACAAAGAAATTGTTCAACTATGTCAATCATTCATAAATAATTCAAAAATATCCTTTGGGTTTGGTGTTGCTGTCAAAATGATGATGGTTAAAACTGGGGGACCATGATTCACATTTATAAATTGGTATACTTTTAGGATGACCCCAGGATCATCATTTGTAAAATATAATATAATATATATATATCATTGATCACCATACAGATTGTAGGCGTTAGGTTGAGCATTATTGATGGAAGTAGGGACTTCTTACCTGTTGCTGACATAGGTCTAGGCCTTGAATACTTGTGGTTGTTGATACATGCACATCATCATTATCGTCACTGTCAGTTATAATTGTTTAAAAGAGTCATCACTAATATCATCGTCATACCTCTAATCCCATCATTATAAGCAAGTGAGAAAACGTTAGCAACAAAATCGTCCATAATCAGACATCGTCAGGGGTGATGAGCCATAATTACAACAACAGACAAAACAATAAAAAACTGTGATTTTAACACAGAAAATACACGGTAACAATAACTTTTTTACAGCTGTTATGTATAAGGAATGACAAAGAAAGAACACGTCCCCCACAAGGCAACAATGCGTGCTCCACTGACAGTTGGTAATGGCGGATAGTATCGTCATTGGCGGTACAGAACGGGAGAGGGTAGAACAGCTGCCAGCAACAAACAAAATGTATTGTTTACCTAATGTAGGCCAAGCTGACAGCTGCCAACTGGGATTATTTGGTGAAGTCCCAGTCACATTTACTTAGTATTATGTGGCTTATAAACGTAATAAACAGTAATAAAATATATTTATATCGAATCGGCGGATTATTTTGTCTTCGGCGCGTTATACAGACCTATAAAAACATTGCGGATTATTTCGTTCTTACGGCGTGCTAAGTGTTAAAATATCACACAAGCAAAATTTCCAATTTTTTTACATTTTGGATATAGCAAAAACTTGTTAATTTTTTATCTTAATACGAGCTTTTTTATTAGTTTCCCCTATGTAATTAGAAAACAAGTTTTTGCAAAGTTTTACCAAAAAAAAGTAAGTATCTTTAATACTGGTGTTTTGGCTTTACTTATTAGTATTATTGCAAAGACTGGGTACAAATCTGCACTGTGCATAAAAGTTGTTTCTCATAATTTAACCAATTGGCTTTTACCCAGCTTTCAATCAACTCAAAATAGATAATCTATGTTGTATTTTTGACTGTATTATGTATAAAATGAGACTGAGAACAATGCCATATGTCCAAAAATTAGTAACACAAAATAAATAAAAGTGAAGGAAACAAGATTTTACTGGACATTTTGCCCATCGTTCAGTGGAAACAAGAAATGCAGGTAACACTACGTTTCGAGATCTTGCCAATCTGATCTCTTCATCAGGTAAATATAATTAACCTAATACATAAGTAGAAATAATAAATATTTTATAAGCCAATCCTAGTCGGGCCCTACTACACTTTTGGAATTACCCGCGATGGTCGATGTCATCAACTCTTGGTACTTCAAAGAGGTTTACAGAGAGCTTTTATTAATAAAGTAACCACTTAATTATCAATAAAACATTTATTTTTAACCCTTATTATGTGGTCATATAAGCATGTGAGATAAATATTTTTAAAAATATCAATTACAAATTTCAAATGCTTTAGGGATTTTTTTACAGTGGATAGTAATTTTTCTACATATACTTAAACAAAACTGCATGAATAAACGTTTTCCCAAAATCTAAGTGTATTTGGATGTTGTACTGATTATATCTTTAAAATATTCTTTTTAATTCTAAGGCCAAAAATAAAGGGCATTGACTGATTTTGAGGTCTAAAAATTTTTAATTTTTAATGTTGTGCTAGAATAAAGGCCAACTGCCAGTACAAACTACATGCAGGAATCCTTGTTTCAATATTTGTGTGATGTAGCTTTTTATTTGGAAAAATTTATTTAACCCTTATTAAAACCCCAGCCATTTTTCCAATGCGACTTGACCAGTGAAAGCCACGTGTCGATAAGGGGAACGTAGTGCAGGAATTTGAGGGAAAATACATCTAGTTTTCTTTAAATTTTTGAAGATAATGTTTTTAGGGTTTTTGTTTCTAAAATTAGCTTCCAACAAAATAAGTGTACTTTAGATTTTTTTTTTTTTTTTTTTTCTTTGATGTAATAGTTAAAAAGTACTTTTAACAGGAATGGATTTGTGTTTTTTTTTTTTAGGGTATTTATACATAAAAAATTTTTTATGTTTGTGTTTAGTTTTTATAGTTTGGACATTACCATAAAGGGTAGAAAAAAAAAATTGTAGCCCCTGAAAAATGAAGCAATTTTGGTTGTACACATATTTCCTTACTACACACACACAATTTGAAGAACTTTCCTATGATAAATGCAGGAGATATATCCAATTAATTGTATTGCTGCATAAAGCACTTCTTCATTATATTTCCACCATACACGTTCAGTAGAAGGTATACAGATATGTATACTTGGTTTTTTGAACTTTTGGAAAATAATAACAATTGTAAAATAACACAAAACTAATTTGTAATGGTTTGTAAGGGACTAAAACTTGTTTAATTTTTTCAAAAAAGTAAAAGAAATAATATTTACAATATATACATTTTTATAATAAACCACTCAATTCATTGTCTTCAAAAAATAGCACATTCCACCACTAATAATCAGGGTACTTTGGGATTATACCCGACCACACCAGTATGAAGAACACAAAAATAATAAATTTATTAGAAACCAAACATGGATACGAACGAAAAAAACAACTCTTTTAATTACAAAAGTACAAGCATTTCCAGCATTGTGATAGGTATATGTTATACTTATGCTTTCTCGAGAATCCCGATTACGACAGGGCACTGCGGCACATCACATGATTTGCACGGGTACATAATTGCCTTTCCATTACAATTCGAATTTAATATTTCTGATCAGATCCTCCAGAATTTGATATTTTACTGATAGGTACTATCTCGAACGGATGTTTTTTTCTTTCGTTGACGATTCAAGCGCGAAGGGCATGGCACTCGCATTTTTGCGGTGGCGGTGTGGTGATCAAGAATAAAAAACAAGTTTTTGTGTGTTTTTTTTTTAATAAAGAGTTTAGTTTTAGTTTTTGATCATGTTTGTTTTTATTGAAATTTTTGTGTTTGGAGAAATTGTAGGGGTAAAAACACGGAAGTAACAAACCAAAGCGACGCAACCAGCTGATACGGGCGGCGAGACTCCCTGCAATCTAACAACACGTTATCTACTAGACCGCTCGACTATGACCTCTGTCTGCGGATGGGGAGGGGTTTGCGATAAGACAATTTTTTCTCCCTTGTTTTAATATTTGACCGAAAGATATTGTTCTCATCGCTACTCAGTAGAAGCAAAATGTCAAATAACGATTCATGTCTGGGTTCGTTGGTCGGTATTATAATCCCAAAATACCAATAATAGTGTTTATCAAAGTGTTTATCCCACTCACTGGTAAACTTTTTCTCTACGACACGTTTTTGACTCATGTTTTTTTACTAATAATCAAACACGAATAAAAACAAACCGCTTTCAATCAAAGCAAAAAAAAACTTAATTGAGGTTAATAAGTCAGGCATACAACTAACAATTCAACTGAAGTCGCTGACAGCTGACAATCCGACAAATAAACTATACGCCTCAACGACGACGAAATTACAAGTGCCAATTGGAAAAGGGTTATTTTGTTTTTTGCATTGTAGCCTGTTCTTTCACCGGACTACTATACCGAAACTGATGGGCATTTGGAACATATTAATTGGCCTGCTACAATTTTAAATTCTTCGAAGACGTCTCCCGGTAATATCGGACGTTGTTGGCATTTTTGGCTAGACCAACCTCTGTTCCGATATATCGGACGCCGGGGCCTAAAAAGGGTTTAATTGAAATCGTTGAACATACACACTAATAATAAAGTGTCTAGTTTTAACTAAATTTTGATGGGCTATCTAAATTATTTTAAATTCTCTATGAAAATAAAGTTTTAAAAAATGTTATAATTTTAAATGCAATAAATCATTACAAATTTTACAAAAGGATTTGATTCTGGACAAATGTTTTAAAGAAACTAGACACAAAATATTTAATCTTTCTTATTTGCGTTAATGGTAACGGACTAAATACAGTATAACACATAGAAAAACAAAACAACAACTTATTTTAGTGGAATGTATTATATTGGGATAGTTATTTTCTGTCTGATATGTATTTGGTAGTGGTCTAGTACATAAAGGATACGAAGTTTGGTACTGTTTTTTGACACCATTTATTTTTAAACTGTTGTGGACTCAACCCAGAATGGAGGAGAGAAATAAATATGTCCTCTTTTGTTCCAATATAAGCCAGTACTCGGCCAGAGACGTGATGGGGCACAGAGTAAATACTGTAAAACATAAAATTAAATTACATTATCAATACTTACTTCAAAAAATAAGTTTATTCATGAGACAAACATTGCATTATAACAAGGTAAGCTGTACAATAACCCATTAAGAACAAAAAGTAAATTTACATTTATCATTTAACTTTCATAAAATAAGTTTTTTATTCATGATACAAACATGCATTGATACAAGTAACAGTACAGATAACCCTAGTAATAAACACAAATTAAAATTACATTATCATTACTTCAAAAACTAAAGTTTATTCATGATACAAACTTGCATAGATACAAGTAAAGCTGTACGAATAACCCCATTAAAAAACAAAAATTAAATTACATTATCCATACTTCAAAAATAAGTTTTATCATGCGACAAAACATGCATGATACAAGTAAGCTCTGTACAATAACCCCTTAATAACACAAAAATTAAAATTACATTATCATATACTTCAAATAATAAGTTTATTCATGATACAAACAATGCATGATTACAAGTAGCATGTAGGCATACTAAGAACCCATTAATAAACAAAAATTAAATTACATTATCATTACGTTCAAAAATAAGTTTATATTCATGATACCAAACATGCCATGATACAAGTAAGCTGTAGCAATAAACCCCATTAATAACAAAAAAAATTAAATTACATTATTCTTTACTTCCCAAAAATAAGTTTATTCATGATACAAACATGCATTGAGACAAAGTAAACCTGTACAATAACCCATTAATTAAAGATAAAAAACACTGATTATTGTAGAACATCCATCAATTTGGTTAATTTTGTGAGTATTTTTATATATATGATGAATATGAACACTTAAAGTGATGCAGCCCCCGAATGTGATTGAAGGTAAATATTCAGGAAACAGTTGCTGGAATACTGTACAATCTACACCCGAAAGATGTTCCCACAATGGCTCCAAAATTTTAGACCAGCTCTCATTTTATGTACAAATTAACCTGGACAAACCACAGGTTCACGCTTAATGTAAGCTTTCATACAACACCAGCCTTGACCGTACAGAATGGTAGTTATAGACCCACACCTAAGCCAAAAAAAGGTTACTAATAAGGTAGAGAATAAATACCCGTTGTAAATCATAGCAAAAACTAAAAACTATCCTCTTTTTGAATCAGAGAAACAAAACTGACAGAGCATGGACAACATGTATCTTGAAGCTCCTGGGAATAAGGATTGAACATAGACCTCAAAAGGAACACCCTCATATCTGACCAACTTTGCAGATTTAAAAATTTGGACAATTTGCCTTGACAAGAATTAGAAACCATTTGCTTGACAACCACGACAGATACTACAGCAGAATTTATGAAGTCCATATCAGATAAGGTCAAATTGCATGTGGAGACACATTCTATCGACAAAGTATGGAGAGCGGTTTGGGATTAAACAAAAAAAAAAAAAAAAAAATAAACAGCAAAAGGATCCGTTCTACTAACCTACAGCAAATGGAAACATGATGAAATGCCTTCTAGGAATTAAAGGATCATAACAGTTTTAAATGGCTTGTTAAAGAGTGTAATCTGTATATGCTGACAACACAAAAACATAAACAATATCCATGGGATATCAAACAAGATAAGAATGTCACCGTTTGTGCCATTACACTTTATTGAGAAATGAACCCTGACTTTATTGGCAGCAGACGAGCGTACAACTATCTCCCAGATTCATACATAAAAACTTGTAGGTAAAATGTCAATGGAATATAATTATGATGCCAGGTTGTTT
The DNA here is from genome assembly GCF_021130785.1 of Homalodisca vitripennis. NCBI lineage: Eukaryota > Metazoa > Arthropoda > Insecta > Hemiptera > Cicadellidae > Homalodisca > Homalodisca vitripennis. The sequence goes on from NW_025788156.1 coordinate 8,164, forward strand.
TCTCAACACAAAATAACTATCAGAATAAAAGTTTAATGCTATTCTATCATCACCTGAGCAATAATAAAACTAACATATAATATTTAAATCACGTCCAAAACATTAAGAGTTAAGAAAAAGAATGTTAAGAAATAATGAAGAAATTTTTAAGTTTCATTTCAAAAAAATGTTGTATGACACTGATTCATAAGGGGGTTCGGTATGCCCTATCCTTTCTTCCCATGTTAATTTGGCCAATTTCATGTTGACCTTTTTCTCAGATACCGTTAAAGCTATCACCATCAAACTTTAGGGACGCTACTATTGTAGAACCTTTTGTTAAACGTTTAGAGCGGCAAGACATTATAAGAAATTCTATTTTAAATTTTTATTAACAAAAAAAATTTTAAATTTAATTTTATAAATTTATTTTTCAAAAAAAAGTTAGAAAAATTATTTTATTTACAACATAAATTAAATAAAAAACTTCTAACTTTTTTTAACTTTGTTCCCGCTCTAAATGTTAACCAAAAGGGTCTGAAATAGTAGAGTGTCCTAAAGTTTGGATGAGGATAATTACTTTAAAGGTTTCTGAGAAAAAGGTACATAAAATTTGGGCCAAAATTAACAAGGGAAGGATAGGGCTACCGAACCCCCCCTTAAACAAACTTGACAGGATCTAAAACCAACATCAGTTGATGTACTGATCAGTTTGGGCCGTTTCAGACTAAAACTGAGATTTAAAATATATTAGTAATCCAGAAAATTTTGTGCAGGTGTCTGAACTCGCTCTTTCAGTGGTTTCTCAACCTGGAGGTGACCCTTGAAAAGACATCTGAAGATTCTCAAGAGATGGCGTCAGCGGTTATTAGAATAAAGTCACAAGACATTCTTTATTAACACATTACACTTCCAAATACAATGAGAAACACATTTTGGACAAGTGTATTTGTTCATAATCGTAAAAACAAATTACTCAATAAATATCCTAAAAATACAAAAATCATAAAAATTACAGACCACCAGCTTTTACAATTATTTTTTAACCAAACTTATTTTTTGTATATAATCTACCAACTATTCCTTCTTTTTGGGATTAATCAGCTCAAATATTAAAATTAAAAAATTTTTGCGTACAGAATAAAAGGATTAAATTTAATCAATAATTAACGTACTTCAACTCTTCCTTGCAATTGATCTTTGCATTTATAAATCTTTTATAATATATTTGGTAAGCGGTATGTTATTACCGTTTCATGGTTCCAATCATACCATGAAATATTTTGTACTTTTTTCTGGTAAACTATGGTACAATAAATCCCCAAATGATACTCATAGATGTACATTTCCGTTATAGTTAATATTTTGAATTGTTGTTAAATTTATTTTTGGATGCAAGTTTCTGTGGAGGGGAAATTTGTTATAATACATTTTACGCACTTTTTGAACGTCAAATACTGTTTAAATATTTCCGATGCCTGCCCCAATTTTTAGTAGCATTCAATTTTAACACCATTGGGAAGCAAAACCAACCCTCCATTCCATTTATCACAACGAAAGTTTTTCGTAAAACAAATCTATTGTTTGTTTTTTCTTTTGAAAAATTGCAGTTATAACATCTGACAAATAGAATTAAGAAGTCCCTACCAAGGCGACTGGAAGAGTCATAATTATAAATTATTAAAACAAAGTGGGTCCTTCCTAATAATGGATCCTTGTGGTATGCCAAAGTTTAAAACACAACCAGAGACATGTTTGATATTACCGGGGAAATTATTTCTGTAATATATAGGAAAGTGTTGGGAGAACCCGGTTTGCCAAGTTGATTCTCATAATGGCTGATCACATGACCCTTTTCTTTTTATTTACTGTTCGTTTCTTGAAGCTTAATACGTGGTTTATGTAGTATAGAATACTGTAGTTGGTTGTTCCAGTAAACATAAAAAGTGGAAACAGGCAAATGTGTTTCTGTAGTAAATACTTAAAAA
>NW_025788157.1:0-11254 GCF_021130785.1 Homalodisca vitripennis
GAAGTTTCCAATAGAATCACGTCTTGAACTACGAATGGTATGGATTGTCCACAGTCTACCTCAATATATCTGTAAGATGAACTTTACGGGACCCAGACATGAATGTACAGGCTGTAAGAATAACTGAATTTACCAGAAATAATAAAAATATAACATACGTGAAAAAAATAATGTGACTTGTTTTTTTCATCCATTTTTATGGATCGGCCTACCTGATGGTATCAAAAATTAATTACAAATTAATTATATGTTTGATTGATGAGTAAACTTACAAGAAAACATAAAATTGTGTCTTTAAAATAAAAAATACCAATTTCGAAGAATTTTACCGATCCTTTATGTGGAGAGGAAAATACAGATTGAAGGATTCATAGATCAAATCTGTCCTTTCAACTTATTGCTGTCAGTATGATCTAACAGTGTTGAAGGAACTAAGGCTTCTTTGAGTACCCAACAATAGAACAGAGTCACATACACTGCAATTTGTAATACAGTGGTCTAATGTATGGGATATTTAGTGAACTGATTTGAAGAAAGAGGTTTTACTCCATTTTAATAGCCAACTAAAAACATAAATAATTAAAGTTAAATCGAATACTGTTGTAAATAATTATGTTTATGGATTCAGTGCTTGAGATTTTAATATTTTTTCAATTTAACATCATTTTTATTGACTAGGTATACAAACAAAGACAGATGTACTATATTCGATTAAGAAACAGAAGGTGGGTGTGAAATAAATGTATGCCAATTCGCACGCGGGAATTACCTTATTTTGTATTATATTCGGAATTTACCTTTATCATTACATCCATTACATAACACTTGTGCCCCAAATCAGTTAGCTAGCTGAATACTTTCTGTATAGTCAGTCTTAGCTGTTTCTAATACACCCTCTGTCTTGAAGACTGTTACCTGTTACATCAGTATACTACAGTACAATAGCCAATATATCCTACATTGATAATATATATACAAAGGTACGTGATATTGAAATGGTTATTAATGTAGGTAACAAAACTAATTTTACTTGTACCAAAAGAGACAATAAAAATACTGTTGAACGTGAACTTTATGTGGACTAAGGTACCCACTCTATCATTGTGACATCTTGTCAGCTAGTAGCGAAAGAGATTGATTGCTCATTACTTTCTTATTATTTTAATGGTTTTGTTCAAACAAGTCCTGAGGATTTCAACACGAGGTTAAAGTACAAACAATAATCTCACAGTAAAGCTTTAAAGATCACTCTACATGGAAGTTACATTTCTAAATACACTAACAAAATACGCATGTGTATTTGTTTTACGGTTTACTCTGTGTGAGAACATTGTTGAATTAGGAAAGTTTAAATTAATTAAATTTAGTATATTTAGAGGTGAATTTCTTCCACTATAGTTGAATCAACGGAAAGAGATCGAAAGTACATTGGATGCACGCAAATTTTAATGCTAAGTGTTCTAGAGGTGATAATTATCTATACATTTTATAACCCACAACTTGCTGTAAATATTTAAGGGGAAACCAATATTACTTATAGCGAATATAACATTGTCAATTAAAACAGTAGAAAGGACAATATTTATAATATAACAAGAATATTTAGTAATATATTACAAAGATGTATAAATCTCTAGGCTTATTAAGATTCGACACACATTATTTTGCACAGTCCATTGAATTAAAATGAGTTTGTGGTTCTTAAACCATCCGATCTTTTTCAATAAATAAGTTTTCTGAAGCGGTTGCAGTTAAATGTGCTTTTCTATTCAAAAACATGATCTAATAAGATTGTGTAGTAAAATTGGATTCTTTACAAAGTATTGAAGTAAATATTGTTATTTTAATAAATATCGTTACTTAAATTCTTCATTTTATTTCATACGTCATAAAAAACAAACCCAATATGAATAACGGTATCTCTCTGTACTTGATTGAGTTAAAAAAATGAAAATATGAACCAATTTGTGGCTTTAAGTTTAGTTTATCAGTTTGTCCCATAAAAATTCCCGGAGATCCCAAAGCGTATTTGTTAATTTTAATAAAACGCAATACTATTGCCCACTGTAACAAAACATTGATGTTAGATAGTAGAAAATTATATTGACATTTCAAAGATGTTTGAGTAAAAATATACTTAATCTGTAAAAGGTATTGTGATTTTTGCAATATACCAATACGTAACAAAAATAGTAACAGACATTCCGGGTATTGGAAATTACTTCTAAACGTGGTCAAAAACCTAAATAAATAATGGTTAAGCAAGTTACAAGTCAATATATGGGGCTTGAGATTGCTATGAGGCAAACTTATTTACAGAAAGGCCACCAAAGAGTTTTTAAAATATTCACTATTAGAATTGGAAATATATGGTATAGTTTGAATGCTGGTAAGCCGAGAATGAGTCTGTTGACGTTGCTAATTCTTTTTTTTTTTAGTTGTTTAAGAAAAACTATATCTTAAATTCTAAACTGAATTTCAAAAGACAGACTTCAGCTATAAATTTATATTTAGTGAAAAACAATTTTACAAAAAATACCTTTAAAAACGTCAAAATGAACAGTGCTTTACTTTGAAGCTTTCTATATTTGGTTTTTTATATTCCTCATAATTGTGTGAAGTAAAGCCTTCAGCGGAAATTTTAAACTTCCTTAACTGAATCCCGCTTCATTACATTTTAACCGGCCTTTAAAATTAAACTTAAAACTAAGCTTTTTGAGGGTCGTTGGGGAATCTGACAGGAGCTTGACTGTATTTGGTGTCTGGCTCATTATAAAATTACAATTTCAAAATCTATCTATTGTAATCCCGTAAAAAAAACTGGGACAATACAGACATCCCTAAAACAATGTATTGGAAGGCTCATACTTGGAAATGTTGCAAAACAATGGATCAGAAAGAACTGAGAAGTGGAAAAATAAGACTATTAATATTGATGGTAACTAATACAAACTTACCAAACATTTGTTGGTTGTGGCTGGTGGAGCCACCTTTGATAGACTTAAGTTTTAGCATATCGTTAGGGCCATCATCATGGACACTCAGGTTGTATATAGGGGGAATCTCCATATGTAGCCAAGGATGCTGGAATGACGTTTCTGTTGAAGCCGCAACGGGCTTGAATTACATGGGAAGCACTAGTCTGTGCCTTATGGTACCTCTGAGCCGGTTCAATACCTATATCTTCCCGGCTCATGTGTGTTTTATATAGTGTATGTGTGTGTGGTTTATTGGCTGCAGAGGCCACTGACCATTTGAAGGCGTTTGGCCTTTCCGGTTAGAGTGGCGTCAAGGATCTCCGAGCCGTGGTGTACAAGTTAGGAGTAGCTCCAGTTTAATATTTTGTTTAATTATGTGTTTGTTAGTTTTGCTGAGCTGTTTTTCCTTCTGACATGTGCGGCTAAGTTTACGGTCCCTCACTGATGAGGTCCAGGAGATGAGTTTGATTTTCTGCTGTCATCTATCCATCATGCGTGGGTCGCAGAGAACCTTCGCTTTTGCGCTCTGCTGAAGGACGGCCCTCCATGATGGACATTTCTACTAGTCAACATCTGTGGATACCCTGCTCATATTCTTTATTTATTTGTTATTGTTATTGTTGCAATTTATATTAGATTTATATTTTGTTATTTTAATTTTAAGTTAGTTTTAGATTTTATTTAGTTATTTCTTGGATTTCATTAGGCAGCCCGGCCCTTGCCGAAGGATTACCGGGTGGTATTTGGCATTTCTGATTTCAAAAATTATGGCGTTTCTAATTTTTGTATGCAGTGGCACCTGACAAGCGATTGTTTGAGGTATACTAAATGCAGGCATCTTGTTATTTTATTTTTTTTTTTTTTATTTATAGTATATATATATATATTTTTTATATATTTATTTTGACTGGATAGGCCTATGCTGTGTCTTAGTAAATGAACCTGAGTATACTGACCACGCGTGTTCTTTTTTTACTAGTTTTGTTTTGATCACGGCATCCCGTTCGCCTCATGGGCGCGCGCTGCCCTGATGGTTTGCTGTGGGTGTCGCGAGCGGCGATGTGCGGTTTCAATGGTAGCAGAGCGTGGTTCGCTGCGCTCTCAGCTGTCTCTCAGTTCTGGTTTTGTTTGTTGGTTGTAGGTTAGTGTTAGGTAGGGGGGAGGTTAGAGTACACAACTTTTTTTTCTTTAGGAGCTCGCCCTAGCACAGAATACCGGGTGGAATTGGTTTAGTGTCTTGCTTCCTGCAGGTCTTACCCTTTGCCAAGGGTGCAAGGGACTCTAAATCGCTTAACCGCTAAAATTTATCATAACTGTACTCTACTTCTCCCCTATCAATGTTGTTGTTTTGTTTTATTTATTGCTTCTGTGTTTGTAGGTTTTGGGTTAGTGTTTATTTGCAGGGCTATCCTTTCTATTAGGTAGCAGGTATTAAGGTTCTTCGCTTGGACCTCGTCAGTGTAAGCCTTTTGTGAGTTGAGTCCACTTCGGTTACTAAGTTAATTGTTGCGTACGCTTTGCTTGTGTTTTCATTGTTGTATTTATTTGTCTTAATTGTTTGTTATGGCGTTTTCCCTGGTGCCTGAACATCTACCGCAAGCCCGAGGTTGGTTTTTAAGGGTCCTGGCGAGAGGACAGAAGCCCGAGGGAGATGTGAGGGCATTAAGAGCTCAATTACGGGGCTTGTATAAGCGTTGTGAATCGCAGCTGGAATGCCTGAGTTCCAAATTAACACAGAATTTGAGATTTGTAAAACCCGAATGGAGGAAATTAGAAGACGATATTAATTTTGTGTAATTTCCCATGTCCGGGTCAGCAAAGGCTAGATTGGCATCTCAGCTTTTACATTGGCGTGACAGAATATTAGTTTTACTTATAGTCAGCTCCTAGTTTAGACTCTGATATTAAAAGTTGGGCTTTTTCGGCCAGTAAACAAATTAAAACAAGCCTTAAGATGGTTTGATGGAGGTAGCGCTCGGTGACAAGAGAAGGGGGATACTATTTACCGCTGTCCACTCCAACGGAGGGTTCTACACGACCATTACTTTTGCATAACCATCCAACGGCTCTTTCTTTCGAGCCTCCCAGAGTTACTATGTCTCCGATGGGTTGTGGCCGTCCTGAAGCGGCTGGTGAGGCATCATCTATAGTTGTGCCTTCCTTTTCTAGCTTTGGCAAACTGCCCCCCATCCTTTGGGGAGTGTTTTACAACACTTCCCCAGAAGTTGATGGGATTGACACTAATTTACTTATCCATTTCCTTCTGGAAGTTTTTAAGCTAAGAGAATTTCCTGGTATGACTGACTGCCATGTTTATGCACAGATTTTCGCGCAGTTTTCCTTAAGGCCGCTTTTTGATCGCCTTCTAGACTGCCTTAAAAGAGGTGCACCCTTTGTCCAGTTCCCCGCCGAGATCTTGGAGGATGTTCTTTGATACCTGCTCGGGTTAGGGTGCGCTTGCGGGCGGGAACGCGTTTACCGTCCTCAGGCACCAGGGACGAGACCGTTGAGCCATTTTGTCGGGGAGATACGGGATGTAGCCCGGGTGTTGCGATTGAGCTTGAGCGAAACGGTAGTTGGTGAGCCTTATTTTGGAGGGCATTAAAACCTGAAGAACGCTCCCGTTTGATTTTTTGTAGCCGTCCCCGCTTCTTTTGCGGATTTTGGAACCGCACTCTCCATCATCTCTAGAGAGGGTTCAGGATGCGGATGATCAAAGGGAGGCCATGTCGAGGGCATCATTCCTCACTTGCCTCCGGGGCTGGTCCATGCTCCGGTGCAGGTCTGAGCCAGCAGCTTGCTCCTTCCGTAGGAAGAAAACAGAAAGAAATAGGACTTGGGGACAGTTATCATCGTTGGCCGAGAGGGCGAGGTTGCTGCTCTGGCTGCGCAGGGATTAAGGGCTGCCCGCTCAACCTGCCCACTAACTGGATTTGGTTGTGGGGGAATGTGGTGCAGAAGGCCCTGGTTGATTCGTGGGTCCGCACGCAGCTCTGATTTCTGTTGTAGTTTTTTAAAGATCTAAAATCCTCTGGGCTAATACGGCAGGTTGAGCCTATTTCACTTATTCTGCTGGACTGCTTCACGGCACACCTTTACCTATTTTCTGTAGTGCCCAGATTCAACATCAAATGATTATAATTTATTTCTCTTGGGATTGGAGCTTTTTCGTGGCTAAGGACCTGACTTTCCTTTTCATCTTGGGAGCAGATTTTATCGGAAAAAAAACTGGCATAGATATTGGATTTGGCCTCCAGTCATGTTTTCTTTGCTTTCGCCATGCGGGTGCTCGTTCCCTTTTCACGATGTCGAAAGTCTCGTGGGACTGCTGCCTATAGAGATGGGAAGATAAGAGCTTGACTCCTCCTGACCAACTAGGACATCTTACGCCGAAAGAGGCCTGAGGACATAAGGCAGATCTTGTTTTCAGTTTTCCTGAAGTCCTAAACTGAACAAACTGGGCACGACCAATCTCTTGGAATACGAGATTCGTCTTACAGGACACCCGTCCTGTTACGTTCCCATCCCATATAAGCTTGCTCCGCCCAAGATGAAAATTCTGAGAAATATGGATTGATGATTTACTTAAGAGTGGGGTAATCGAGCCGTCCGTCTTGCTCAATTTTTCCAGGTCAGTGTTTCTAGTGCCGAAACCTAATGGGAAGTCCAGATTGGTACTGGATTATCGAAAGCTCAATGCTCAGATAGAAATTGACTCCGTGCCTCTTACCGATTTTCATTCTGCTTTCGGACTGGTTTGGTAAGGCACAAGTATTTCTCCATTTTTGATCTTAATCAGGCATACCATCAGATTCCTCTAAAACACGAGTATCGGACTCTCACTGCCTTGTGTGTTGCCTTGGAATTTGTACCAGTTCACCCCGAGTGCAATTGGTCTTGGCTGTGGGGGCCCAAACACTCACCAGAATCCTGGATTTTATCTTTCATGTGTATGATGTCAAATTTAAGTTCGTGTTCAACTATCTGGAAGACCTGCTTGTGTACAGTGAGAGTTATGAGTAGCACTTGACTCATCTAGAGGAAGATTCTAACTAGGCTGCGAGAGTCTGGCCTTACCGTCATTCCTGGAAAAAGGTGTGTTTTGCTCAGCCTGAAATATCGTTTCTGGGTCATCTTGTCTCTTCTCGAGGTGTTTGTATTGATCCAGAGAGAACCCAGGCAATCAGGGAGTTTCATCCTCCTAAGGATGCCAAGGGGATTGCCCGTTTTGTGGGAATGATAAATTTTTATCGTCGTTTTCATCCCCAATGTTGCTGAAGTGGCGGCCCCTCTGAAAACTCTCTTAGGAAAAAGGGTTGCAAGTTTGAGTGGGGTGAAGCGCCGCAACAGACTGCTTTTGAGCAGCCTGAAAGAGGCAGTGATGCAGCCTCCAATCTTGGCTATGCCTGATTTCAGTCGTAAGTTCGTCTTGCAAACTGATGCTTCCTCCTTAGCCGTTGCTGCTGTTTTATCGCAAGAAGTAGATGGTATCCGGCAGCCCATAGCTTATGCTTCACGCACGTTAACCCCTTGTGAGAAGAAGAGTTGTTCTGTTTATGAGCTGGAATGTTTGGCTGTCGTGTTTGGAATTAATAAGTTCAGGCGTTACCTAGAACATAAAGAATTTTTGTTGGAAACCGACAACCAGGCACTTTCTTGGCTCCTTGCCCACCCCCGTCAGCTCGGGAAGATTGGTCGCTGGGTAGTCCAAATTTCTGCCCTTAAGTTCACAGTGCAGCACGTGCGAGGCACCCAAAATATCATAGCGGACACTCTGTCACGCATGTATCACTTACCCAACGACCACCAGAATTTATCAGAGCCGCCATGTTTTGGCGTGCTCCTAGACTTTACCTCTGGCATTTTCGGACATTGTTCCACACCAACTTAAGGATCCCGAGCTGACTGCTATCATCAATGAGCTTAAAACGGAGGTGCCCACCCTCCTTATTTTCTGTACCGAGGTGCTCTATGCTGCCGTGACAAGCAGCGGAGAAAACCTAAGTTAGTGCTGCCAAGCTTTCTTGTACCGATGGTCTTTCAGTATTTTCATTCTTATCCTGTGGGCGGACATCTAGGAATTCATAAGACCATCGCGAAGATTAGGGATCAGTTCATCTGGAAAGGTATGGACCGGGATATTGCAGCTCGAGTACGTTCTTGTGAACTGTGCTCGCTAAGCAAACCCGCTCAAAATACCAAGTTGGGTCTTTTGTCATCTGAGGTGGCGGAAAAAACCTTTGGAGAAGGTTTTCATTGACTATGTTGGGCCTCTCCCGCGTAGCAAGTCCGGAAATAAGTTTCCTACTTGTTTGTGTGGATGCCTTCTCCAAGTTTGTTTGGTTGTTCCCATTGCGGAGTGCTACCGCGCAGCTCACGGTGCAAGCACTTCGTAACCATTTTTTTCAACACTTTGGAATCCCCGCCACCTTAGTTTCGGATAATGGTTCACAGTTTGGCTCCAATATCTTTAAAATAATGTGCTTTGGGCACGGAATCCGCCATGTGACTACTTCCCCTTTCTATCCTCAGCCTTCTCACGCCGAACGGTTTAATCGCAATCTTCGATCTGCTCTCATTGCCTTTCATGCGGAAAATCAGACCACCTGGGATCAACAACTACCTTGGATCCAATTTGCCTTTAATACGGCCCAGCATGAAAGTCACAAGGCGGTACCTTTCGAGTTATTATTTGGCTTTCCGCCAAACAACCTTTGGCGAACCTTTGGAAAATTAGCGATCTTCTGCCACCTCCTGGTACTCCCAATGTGAATATATATATTTATTTTGACTGGATAGGCCTATGCTGTGTCTTAGTAAATGAACCTGAGTATACTGACCACGGTGTTCTTTTTTACCTAGTTTTGTTTTGATCCGGCATCCCGTTCGCCACCATGGGCGCGCGCTTCCCTGATGGTTTGCTGTGGGTGTGCGAGCGGCGATGTACGGTTTCACCTCTTTTAATGCTTTAGTACTGCAATTTATACCCATGGCAATAACCAAAATTACATAGAAAACTTTTGAACATTATATATAATGTCACCCATTCACTGTAATCAATAGGTAGGTAGATATAATTCATAGGCAAGGTGTAAAGAAGTTAATACTCACGAAAAACACCTAATTCACCCTACTCTTCTTATCTGAGTATATACCAAGTGTACTGAAAAAGGTAAAAGTAATATTCTAGTTAATAGTTTGAAAAGTGTAAAATGGAATGGAACGCAATGGAATGGAAATTTAATAATTAAATTAAGATTTGATAATATCATAAGAAGTATACATTTACAATTTCTTTTATGCTAGAAAAATATCATAAAATATATGCACTGTTAAAACAAAACTTAAAAAGATTTATTTTTAAGGCATATAAATTAACTGTAATTTTATCATCTAAAACAGTTTTTGTAATTCAGTTGTTTGGCAAAAAAGCTCAGCTTTAATCGTGCAGTTTTCCAGCTGTTTGTTAACTCAACAAAAACCGTAATCATCAGCACTGTCACCACAATTATTACTTTTTGATACAGTTTCCGCAAAATATAAACTAAACATTTGTAAAAGCATTCCTAAAATCAATTTTAACAATTTTATACATTCATTTCACAGAAATAAAAAAAACGCGGAACTGCAGTTTTAAAAATAAGGTCTAGAATGCTGAGCGATATAGTTATTACAGAATTAAATCCTGTGTTTGGAATAACAAAGCTCAGAGATCTGATCTTCAAAGTGTTCTGTATATTTCAATAAAGTAATACAATGAAAATTGCATTAATTTGAAAGTCACGAATAGACTTGCATTCGTTTAGCAGTCTACACAAATTAGTATTGAATAATACAATAGCACTCCGAACGGCATAACTTCATTTGTTTCAAGAAAACGTCATTGGGGTGGTGAATTATATTAATGCCAACTATGCCGCGAATCAGTAATGTACAATAATAGATAAACTTTTATGTTTTAAAACTGTATTTTGTATTTTAAAAGTATATTAAAGAAAATAAAGTGACGGAAAATGGCTGTGACGTGGTTTGGGTGAAGAAAAGATAACATTTTTGTCTTAAGAATATTAAATTTTAATCCTGTATCAGATAAAGCTGTTTCGTAGCGCTGGGGTGCAACAAAGCTGCCGCTTTGAATGTTTATCCTGCTGGATTATTGAGGTAGAGAATTAAAAAAATAGTTTTCATTTATACTTTAACAAAAGAGATTCTGCTTAATGTTAAAGTTTCGAATTGTCTAAGCAGGCTTTGTCTTGGAGATTTATTTCGATACCTCTTTTAAGTTCAATTACTAGTGTGTGTCTTCCCGTGTGTGCGTAGTATAGTTAATATATGGTCAAACCCTATCTCTAGTTATTAAAAAGAGTTTAATATAAACTTAATACTGTATGACATACTGTATGCGTGAGTGCGCACGCTCGTGTGTATTATAACTAATATATGAATATATAACTATTGTTCAAACATCAAACCCTACGTCTAGTTATTACATAGTGTAATAGAATATTAATACTGTAAGATGTATCAGTGAAGAAAAACTATGTTTATATTGTTAGTATAGTAATAAGTCTCTTACAATTTTCACAGTTACGCGTGCACTGGAACACTGGTAGTTCGTCATTTTAAAATTTTGCGAACTTAAGTTATGAAGTTATTTAAAGTCGCAATTTCGTTTACATTATGTAGCATCAGTGATCAATGTGTGACTAACATACATCATGTTTTAATTTTGAACATGATGTTGAACTATTTTAGATCAGCGTTTTTAACTTTATTAAATATTATAGCAGTCACAGATATAATGATAATGTATTGACTGTGTTATTTAACCACTATACCAAGTTTCGGATAGCCGGTTGTGACTAAGGTTTGTGCTCAAGTGCGTAAATTACTTAAAGACTACTCTGTTTACTATATTAGTGCTTTTACGCATTACATTTCTTATAATCATTTTATTGCGAAGATATGGTTAATATATAAGCAAGCCGCCTTTAATTAAATTGTATTCCATTACCACCACATCAAAATCAATAATTAAGCATACAAGTTTGCAAACATGCATCCTTCATTCATGGCCAATGTTCCCACGTCAAGCTCTGAAGTCACTCAATATTGGCCAGTCACACAGTTGTATGTAAAATATTCGTGTATATTATAAAATCTTGTGACGGTAAAAGTGATTGTAGACGAGTTAAAAGCACCTTGGGCGTTGTGGAATTTGTGTACAGTTAGGCAGATTGGTTTATGAAAAGAATAACTGCCTTGAGAGCAACTGC